>NW_024097643.1:0-295055 GCF_016545835.1 Crotalus tigris
CAGAGAATGAGGGTGCCCTGGGACTATAATCCAATTTTCCTCTTGTGTTAATCCAATTTGAGGTCCTTTTCTGCTGTCTCTCCTCCACTGGTAAAGAAGATGTACTAAGTCCTTCTCTCTCTCTCTCTGCCTTTCACTTGTCCCAAAAGTTTGGAAATCTCTTCTGCTGAAGTACAGGGGCAAAAACCGAACCCACTTGGTGTCCAGGATGTTGTTCTGCCTTTCACATGAAGCTTTGACCAACCGCTGGAAACGAGACGGCCTTCTGGAAAAGGAAAAAGGAAAAAAAAAAAAAAAACCAGCATGTTTTCCCAGGCAGAATATTTCCTTCACTCGCAAACTGATTTTTCCCTCTGCTTCTGGACTTGCTCTTTACCTGTATCACAGTGTGTGTAGTCAGGATGGATCCATTGTCAACACTAGATTTTATTTTTTAATTTTTCTTTTAATGCTTAGCCGGGTAGGCTCCTGTGTTCTTTCAGTTTCTTAAAAAAAAAATCATTTTTGTGAAGGTAAAGGGGCTGGGTAACATCAGCAAGAGGTCTGGCCTCTGATGGTGGACCTCTAAATGTGTAGATTTGGTAGTGTGTGACCAGCCCATTCCAAGCCACTCCATCTCTTGCTGAACTACAGTACCCAAAATTCTTCACTCATGACCACGTCATCTAGACCTGCTTAGATCTGGAGCTCACGACTTAGCTAGTTTGAGTAAGTCATCGGTTTATATCTGAGATGGGGAAGCATGGCGCCTTCATGATTTGTGGACTTCAACTGGCTCAGGAATTCTGGGAGTTGAAGTCCACAAGTCATACAAGGGCCACCCCTGGTTTATATGATGGCAGAGATATTGTTGCACTATCATGGGTTATTGAACAGTTGACACCATTGGAAAACATTGTTCCGCTTTTTTTTTTCCTCTTATGAATGAGGCATTTGTATTGTCCTCTAGCCTCTGGGTGGCATGAAGGAAGAATAAAATTAATTGGAAGAATGATGTCATTGGTTTCCTTAAACTCTTGGTTTCTACCTTTCAGGAAGGATGAAGGAAAGACAAGCCACAAATCACGTCATTGTGTGAGAATACTGCAAGTTGCGTACCCCGCTTGCATCAGATGTCAGGATGCAAATGCATTAAACCGTGTTTGCACGCTGACTTCAGCCCGATCCTGGTATCATATTGGCATCCTTTCAGTTTGCCACCCAAGCCGCCGATGGACTATGGTCGCTTGCCAAACTACCTGGCTTTTTTTTTTTTTTTTTGTCAAGTGCCCTGAGCTTTCTGGAGCTCACAGATAATATTGCTGTAATCCTGGGCATTTGCCAAGGCCTGCCTGGATAATAATCACCTTTTGGCTCACCTTGTACTCTGATGCACTGGCAGCAGAAAATGGCTTAATTGCTTTGAAGGAACCTATGCCAAGTGCAGCACGCAACCTAAAGCTGATCTTGGAGACGGTGCAGATGGCCTGTTTTGCAAGCTGTTGGCTGGGGGGTGGGGTGCGGTGGGGGCCAGTTCACGCCTATGAAATAGACCTGCTCACCTCCTAGAACAGGGGTTCTCAACCTTGGCAACTTTAAGACTTGTGGACTTCAACTCCCAGAATTCCTCAGCCAGCAAAGTCCACAAGTCATAAAAGGGCCAAGTTTGTGGCTGAGGAATTCTGGGAGTTGAAGTCCACAAGTCATAAAAGGGCCAAGTTTGTGGCTGAGGAATTCTGGGAGTTGAAGTCCACAAGTCTTAAAGTTGCCAAGGTTGAGAACCCCTGTCCTAGAACATGCCAGAAATTTTCTAGGTAGCTTTTGGACTAAGCATTGGGTGATTCCTGTTCCTTGACCGGGTCTATAGAATAACTCTAGCAAGGAAAGTCAATTTTGGTGCTTTCTGGTAGTTTGATCTATCTGGTACTTCTTTTTTTTTCTCTAGTTTTTAAACCTTAGTTCCTAAAGGGCAACAGTTATGCTCTCTGGTGGCCAGCAGCCAAGGTGAAGAACGTTGTAAATCAGGGGTCTTCAAACTTGGCCCTTGCATGACTTGTGGATTTCAAGTCCCAGAATTTCTCAGCCAGGCACGCTGGCTGAGGAATTCTGGGAGTTGAAGTCCACAAGTCATAAAAGGGCCAAGTTTGTGGCTGAGGAATTCTGGGAGTTGAAGTCCACAAGTCATAAAAGGGCCACGTTTGAAGACCCTGTTCTAAATCAAAGGGTCTGAAGTAGCTGTAGCTCACATGAAATTCAATATTCTTCCTTTAAAAGGATGACTTCCATATGGAACTCAGTCTGGTACAACGGCCAGTGCCTCACTGAGAGGAGGAAAGGGCTAAGCTTGAATCTGTGTGGAAGGCTCGCAGTTTTTTTTTCAAAGGGTGCCCTGTCTTTTGTGGCACTGCTTTTATAGTTTCTTCAGAAGACTGAAGACTTGATTCTTCCCCCAGGCACGGGATCCAGGATGTTAATGGCTCTCTAGAATGGGTGGATGTCAGATCTTGGGAACAAGATTTTTATCAGGGCCTCACCTTGTTTTTTTCTTCGAAATGATTTTATTTTTAGCCACCACCCAATCTTCCATGGGCCAGATACTGTAGGAGGTCATAGGAAAAAGAAAGAGAAAGAAAGAAAGAAAGAAAGAAAGAAAGAAAGAAAGAAAGAAAGAAAGAAAGAAAGAAAGAAAGAAAGAAAGAAAGGAAGGAAGGAAGGAAGGAAGGAAGGAAAGAAGAAGGAAGGAAGGAAAGGAAGGAAAAGAAAAAGGGAAAAAGGGAAGGGGGAAAAGGAGGAGCAAGCTTTGGGAAAATAACTTAAATAATGCTTCATGGCAAAATATGCATTGTGTCTTAACTGAGCATGCAAAATTGTACTGTTTGCAGAGGACTATAATCCTATATATTTATTTACCCAGGGTAGTTTACCTAAAAGGAGTTTTCCAGTCTAGATGTCTACTTAAAAATAAGCCCCATTATTTAAAGCCCGCTTTTGTTGAGCCCAAATGGGTTGGTTTGCTTTGGGTTTTAATGCCGTGTGTCAATCCAACTGTGGTAGTTTAGAAACATTCTTGATGTGAAAGTTGGCCTTTGTGACTTATTCAACAAACCACAACTGAGCGCAGCATTGGAATCTAGTCCATGGCTATGCCCAAGTCAAACAAACAAAAAAAAATAGGGTTTGAGATGTTACATAGTTGCTAAGTTGTGGTTTAAGGTGTTTTGAGGACTCAGCCGGTCACAGCGCATAGCTTGATAAGCGAATCTAGTCATGATGTTAAGTGGGTTAGTGCAAGTGAATATAAAAGTGTGGCGCGTAGTTTTGTACATGTAAAGGAAATGCTGGAGGTGGGAAAAATGAGTTTTTAGTGCCTCTGGAACCCAGGAAGCTATTCACCTCTGTTTTGTTTCCATTTCATGAAATTTTAACCCTTTTCAGTTGCTGTAGAGTCCTGTACCTTTATATAAAGCTTACTATTTTTCTTGATGCCTTATCCACCTTCCCTTGTTCTTTTTTCTTTCTCCACCCACCTTTTTAAAGTTTTTCTTGAAATGTAGGTGGTAGGGGAGAAATTTCTCAGTTCGCCCAGGTTGACTTTTGTTGTTGGATCATCCACATGTTATGCATCCAGATGTGAGTTACTTCCTCTCAACTTCCCCCAATGATTTCTTGTTTCATTCAGTCATAGGTTTTGGCCAAGTCTGTATTTTATTTTATTTTGGGGGGTGCTGGGTCAAAGCACTATTTGCTTTGAGTTGAAAAAGTAAAAAGCTTTCTGTGACATCTTTAGAAATGAAAGTGATAATTTCTAGGAAGTAAAAAACAAAAAGAAAATAGGGCTTATCTACCCCCGCCTCCAGTTTACTGGCATTCTGGTTTCTCAGTTGTGCAAGCTACAGAATTTTGATATTTCATGTTCAGCTATGAGTCTGAGACAAGACTTGGCTAGGCTCCAGTGAAATTCATGGAAATCAAATTACTCCTGTTGGTGATGTGAACATTCTCCAGGATGTATCTCTTATTAGCAATATTTTAGAAGGGTAGGTAGCAGGTATGCGGCTATAATACTCAAGTTATGCACGGTATTCATCCCTCAAACTAAAGAGACTGCAAAGAGGCTGTGTGTTGACACTAAATATATGTATATATAATTCTTTATTTGACTGCTTGGGGCCCCCAATTTGAGACGAGTAGTAATTTCCAGAAATTGTTGTACATATTGTTTGATGCACGTGTTTCAGACATTAGACATTCACCTCCCCTATAACTGATGCTTCTCAACTCATCTCTCTAGGTTTTTTGCTTATTCTAAAGTTTTTTTCTTGCTGCATCTGGAATTGTGACTTCTGATCTTCGTTTGCTCCTTCCAGCTAGTTATCCTGGTCGACACTAAACACACATTTCTCTTCACTTAGTTTATTTTTATATTCAGACTGACTTGGAGATATTGGAATAAATTAACCTTTGCTCATTATTGGCAACTCTAATTAACATGTGAAGTCTTGTCTTTCCATAACTCTGCCTTTCTTTTGTGGGTCAAAAACCAGCAACTTGTTGGATTCTCCCTTGTTAAAAAAAAAAATTGCTACAAAAAGAAATAAAATCCATTGAAATAGGAAATATCAGAACCGGCTTTCTAGTCTTTCCTTCTAGAAGCTTTCAAGCTGTACCTTCAGTTTATTATATATATATTTAAAATATGTGATATCTTTGATCAAGTTGTTAAACCAAAGAGAATAACTTTATTTAAGTTTATTAAGGGGTCTTCCTTCTGAGGCTCAAGAGAACCAGGAATTGCTATCAAGAATTATAATCAGTAACACCATCCTAATGTTAAATACATGGACTCAATTTTACATGATAAGTTGTAACTAACCATGGTTTGTTCAATAAACAGTTGGCATAAACAGTGTTTTAGTTATAGTGGCTGAGATCAGTTCTAAGCTGAGATGGATGAATCCAGCTGTTTATAAACTCCATTTATAAACCATTTATGGTTTAGTGTGTTGTCTGAATCCAGCTACTGAAGCTTATCCTACAAACGGGGGTTCAGCAAACAGGCCGAGGTGGTGCTAATTTAATAATAAGAATTTTTTTAACTTTGTATGTTAGGATTGATGCGTATTTTCTCAAGATTCACGTATGTGTATCTGCATTTGGAACATGATCAAAAACCATAAACTCCATTTTCTTTTGCTTTCTGAAACAACTGTATTTTTTTTCTCTTTAAACCCAGATGCTCAGACTTCTCTCTGGTCTTATAGGAGCATTTTCTGTTTCTCTCTTGTTCTTAAAATTCTAGTCCTCGACTTACAGCAGTTCATGTAGTGACCGTTCGAAGTTACAACGTCCCTGGAAAAAGTGACTTATGATCATTTTTCACACTTGGGACCGTTGCAGCTTCCCCAGAGTGATGTGATCAAAATTTGGATGCTTGGCAACTGACTCGTATTTATGACAGAGTGTCCCGGGGTCATGTGATCCCCTTTTGCAACCTTCTGACAAGCAACGTCAATGAGGAAGCCAGATTCACTTGGCAACCGCTGGGTAACAAGTGCAGTGATTCTCTTAACAACTGTGGCAAGAAAGGTCATAAAAGGGGGAAAATTTGGCTTAGCCACGGTCTCACTTAGCAACAGAAATTTGGGGCTCAATTGTGGTCGTAAGTTGAGGACTAGGTGTAGACACCCAAAATTCAGCATTGCTGCCCAGTCCCTTTATACCGAGCCGAGGTGGTGCAGCAGTTAGAGTGCAGTACTGCAGGCCACTTTAGCTGACTGTGTTCAGCAGGTCAGCGGTTCAAATCTCACCAGCTCAAGGTTGACTCAGCCTTCCATCCTTCCGGGGTAGGTAAAATGAGGAGCCAGATTGTTGGGGGCAGTATAAATATAAATATACATTGCTTACTGGTGTACACCGCTTAGAGAGTGCTTGCACTTAAAGCGGTATGTAAGTCTCATAAATAAATAAATAATACCGGGAAGCACTAAGCTAGGAAACTTTTTCCTGACTGGACAGCCACTGGTCTATACTGTGTCAAACTCAGTAGCTCAGGGGTGTCAAACTCAATTTCATTGAGGGCCGCATCAGCATTGCGGTTGCCCTCGGGAGGGGGTGCGGCCTACTGGATCGGCGTGGATGGAGTGGGTGTGGCCTACTGGGTGGACATGGTTTCAGCAGGCAGCGTGGCGCTCTCCTTACAGTGCCGAGAGGTTGAGCCGGGTGGTACAAAGCTCGCCAACTTTGCACCTCGCTGCCTGCTGAAACTGGGCAGGCTGGGGGCTAGGCAGCATTGCACTTCTCATCAGATTCACGCCACCCAGCTCAGCTCTTGGCGCTGTGAGGAGAGCGCCCCGCTGCCTGCCAAAACCCCTCCCCCAGAGCCCATCAAGCCGGATATGTGAAGTAGGCGAGGGCCATTTGCGGGCCAGTTCCAAGTGTTGGTACATTTCTTCATTCCTCACAAAGGGTGACACCTCCCCAGCATGCACCCAGGGGGCGGGGCCGACACAGCAGGGGCTGGTTCCTCGCTGTTTCCAGACGGCCTTGTGGAGCTAAGACTGAATGCGTTTCAGCATAGATGGCCACCACAAAATTGTACATTGGCTCCCGGCCGGCCAGGGCCAGGGCCAAGGCAGCGGGGGCCGTTCCCTCCCTGTTTCCAGGATGGCTTCGCGGGCTACATGAAACCACTTCGCGGGCCGCATCCGGGCCCCGGGCCTTGTGTTTGACATGTCTGGTATAGAGTTTCCTGCTTGAACGGGGGTGGACTAGAAGACCTTCAAGGTCCCTTCCCACTCTGTTCTTCTGTGAATCTGATGTCAAATGAAGGACCTAAAGGAGAATTACATGTAGTCTTTGACTTTACGATCACAGTTGAGTCCAAAATGTCTGTTGTTAAAGTGAGACATTTGTTAAGTTGAGTTTTACCCCATTTTACGACCTTTCTTGCCACAGCTGCTGTGAATCACCGCAGTTGATAAGTTAGTAACCCGGTTGTTAAGTGAATCTGCCTTCCTCCGTTTAGAAGATGGCAAAAGGGACCCAGCAATGGTCGTCAGTATGAAATATGAAACAGAAAAACAAAACAAAATAAAAACACACGTCCAGCACTAACAACTATAAAAAAAGAAAAAAAATGTGATTCAAATACCAAGTAAATTTAACGTGTAACATAGACACTGAAAAAAAATATATAAGCATCTGAATTTTGATCACATGACCCAAGGATGCTACAACACTCATTAAGTGTGGAAAACGGTCATAAATCACTTTTTCAGTGCCAGTATAACTGAACAGTCACTAAATGAATGGTTGTAAGTTGACTATCTGGAGAAAGGAAGTTATTTAGAGGGTTGGTCTCCCTCTCAAGTCAGATGACTTATCAAAAGCTTATCTAAAGTTCTCCATTTTCATCCCCAATAAGAATCAAGGAGAACAGGACAAATTGTTCCTGTTTGTCATACGTCTCTTTTAATTGTGTCCTATTTTATTTTACGGGCCAAACTGAAGCTTCTCTAAGGTGGTTCTTGTCCTGAGTCTTCTGCTTTGAATCTCACCACCTTTTGCTCCTTCTGGCTCATGGATGACTGCCTTTAGACAGAATCAGTTTGGCTGTCGAATAAAATAAGTATAAGAATAAGAATAAGAATAGAATAGAATAGAATAGTTTGGTTGGAAGGGACCTTGGAGGTCTTCTAGTCCACCCCCAACTTAGGCAGGGGTAGGCAATCCAAAACACTCAAAGAGCCACTTGGACCCGTTCCCCACCGAAAACAAAACACTGGGAGCTGCAAAATCCTTTTGATATCTAAAATGAAGATAACACTGCATATATCCTTTTTTACCTTTATTTTACCTTTTTTACCTTTATTTATATATATCATAAAGGTAAAAAAGAATATATGCCTTTTTTCTCTCTCTCTGCCCTTGGTCTGCCAATCCTCTACCCCCATTCTCTTTCTCTCTCTTTCCTCTCCCTCTCTCTCTTCTCCCCCCCTTTCCCTCTCTCCGATCTTCTGCTCACCTGGCAAGCTGGCTTCAAGCTGTTCTCCAACAAGAGAACAGGTAGGCAACCTTGACTCTTTTATGACTCAGGGACTTCAGCTCCCAGAATTCCTGAGTCAGCATAGCTGGGCTAGCTAGCTCTCTCCTGCCCTTCCTGCTTCTTGCAGAGATGCAGCAAAGGGAGGAGCCCCGCCCAAAAAGCTTTTCAGCTTGTTGGAGAACACAGTGAGTCCACTCTCTTTTACACACACAGACAAACAAACACAAACACAGAGACAGAGAGAGAAGCAGGGAAGTGCAAGTGCCTCTCTCTGTCTCTGTCTCTCTCTGCAAATGACAGAGGAGGCTGGGAGCCACAGGGGAAGACTCAAACAGCCGCATGCGGCTCCGGAGCCGCAGGTTGCCAACCTGTGCCCTATACCATTTCAGCCAAATGGTTGTCCAATCGCTTCTTAAAAACTTCCAGAGTTGGTGCATTCGCAACTTCTGGAGGCAAGTTGTTCCACTGGTGAATTGTTCTAACTGGAAATTTCTTCTTAGTTATAGGTTGCTTTTCTCCTTGACTAGTTTCCATCCATTGCTTTGTGTTGACTGCAAGTTCCTTGGGACCAAATCACCTATTTATTCTCTTCACCGGATTTTTTTTTTTAAAATACCATTCTGATCACAAGATCACAGGAAGGCTCTAACCAAGTGAAAAGAAGGACTAGGGGAGATAGGATAGCAGTGTTCCAATATTTGAGGGGCTGCCACAAAGATGAGGGGGTCGACCTATTTTCCAAAGCACCCGAAGGCAGGACAAGAAACAATGGAAACTAATCAAGGAGAGAAGCAATCTAGAACTAAGGAGGAACTTCCTAACAGGGAGAACAATTAACCAATGGAACTCCTGCCCTCCAGAAATTGTGGGTGCCCCATCACAGGAAGTTTTTAAACAAAGACTGGATAGCCACTTGTTTGAAATGGTATAGGGTCCCCTGCTTGAGCAGGGGGTTGAAGTAGAACAGGGTTTTTGAACCAGTGGTACGGGTACCACCTGTGGTACATTGGCACCTGGCAGGTGGTACGTGACCATCCTAGAAAAATAGCGGCAGAGGGGAATGAGCTGAACTGGTGGCAGCACCGCACAAGCCTGAGCGAGAGATGGCTGGAGCTGCAGGGTTGTCAGGGTTCAGTGGAACCACCAGGATCAGTGCCACTTTCCAGCTGAACGGCGCTTCTTTGGGGCTCTCAGGGCTCAGTGGAAGCACCAGGATCAGCATCAGGCTCCAGCTGGAGCTCGGCGCTGATCCTGGTGCTTCTGCTGAGTCCTGAAGAAGCACCAATCAGCCTGAAAGCAGCACTGATCCTGACGCTTCTGCTGAGCCCAGAAGAAGCGCCGATCAGCTGGAATGTTGCAGCATCTCCAGGGTCTTGTGATTTACATTCAGACACTTGGCAATCGATTCATATTTATGACGGTCACAGTGTCCCAGGGTCATGTGAAGTGACCAAAACCTGCTGCAACCACCCAGCAGACGGGGGGAATAAAAACCAAACACCCCCCACCCCACCCCCACTGCTAATCCTCAACAGAAATGCTCACAGCAGTGAAAACCTTGGACAGGTTGAAGAGCACCACCGGGTGGGCAGGCAGGTGTCTTGCTCGGCTGTGGCTTGGAGGGCACTTTTTTCAGTGCCATTGTAACTAAGCGAACTGTTGTAAATCGAGGACTACCTGTACTTTATCACTTTTTTCCTTTTTTTTTTTTTTTTGGTCATCAAGTTTTTGACACCTTGCTAGACCACTGGTGGTCCTCGGATGTTGCCATATCCTAAAAGTGGTACAATGGGTGAAAAGGTTGAAAAGCCTTGAACTAGAAGACCTTCAAGGTTCCTTTCAACTCTGTTATTCTACGTTCTAAGTATCCCTATTTACTATCCTAAAATAACCACCACCGTCTTCGCCATTTGTAAATGTATTAAAAAAAGAAAAACAAGGAAATGTTTGGCCCCGTTTGGCTTTGCAAAATGGCTTTGGGAGCCTGGCGAAACGCTGTCATGTGACTGACAGTTTTGCTCACCCAACTGGCCAACCCAGTTATAATGATTTACAAGCTAGCCTGATGTGCTGGTTCAGCTGCTGGAAACGTTTATACTCCAATGATCATTCTCCTTCTCTGACTGAGCTGGACCAACACACTAAACCACACAGTGATTTCCTTCTTGGTGGGTTAGCATGTTAATAATAATTTCAACATTGTGGCTTGTACTCATTGGGTTATAATTTAGCCTTTGTGTGGGAAACCAACCAATTTTAGGTCTCCCCCCCCCAACAACTAATGCAGACTCCTGCCTGCTGTGTTACACAATCTGTGACTTTTGTCCTCTTGTTGTAGGTTCATGGTGTTCTTTGCCCGAGATGCCGTGTGCCTCATATGGCTTTGCTATAAAATAACAACAGAGTTATTTAAAACTGTGTTTTGCTTTTAAAGAGGCAGAGCAACCTAATGCAGTGTTTTTCAACCTCAGTTTTAAGATGCATAGTTTCCAGAGTTTCCCCAGCCAGCAACTCCCAAATTCTGCGAGTTGAAGTCCACACATCTTCAGGTTGCTGAGGTTGAGAAACACTAGCCTAATGGATTTATTGAAAAACCAGAGGATCCTAATCCCTACCGAAACAGAACAATGTTCCAAGTTTAATTCAGAATAATAGTCAGAAAGGAGCTTGGAGGTCTTCTAGTCCAACCCCCTGCTCAGGCAGGAAACCCTATACCATTTCGGACAAATGGTTGTCCAGTCTCTTCTTAAAAACTTCCAGTGTTGGAGCATTCACCGCTTCTGGAGGCAGGTTGTTCCATTGGTTAATTGTTCTAACTGTCAGGAAGTTTCTCCTTAGTTCTAGGTTGCTTCTCTCCTTGATGAGTTTCCATCCGTGGTTTCTTCTCCTGCCTTCGGGGGCTTTGGAGAATAGCTTGACTCCCTCTTCTTTGTGGCAAACCTTGAGATATTGGAACACTGCTCCTAGTCCTTCTTTTCATTAAATTAGATATACCCCATTCCA
The DNA here is from genome assembly GCF_016545835.1 of Crotalus tigris. Taxonomy (NCBI): domain Eukaryota; kingdom Metazoa; phylum Chordata; class Lepidosauria; order Squamata; family Viperidae; genus Crotalus; species Crotalus tigris. Next base: position 11,027 of record NW_024097643.1, read on the forward strand.
GCCACTGTCCTTCATATGTTTTAACTTCCAGTCCCCTAATCATCTTTGTTTTAGGGGACTGGAGGCTAAAACAGAACAGTTGCTGGAATTCAGGCCTAGAGACCATTTGGTTGGTAGCCATAGTGGCTAGTGATGGTATGATAGATGTAAGGTAAGATAGATACATCTCACACACATATGTCTGTGTCTGTATGTGTGTCTCTGTGTGTATGTGTATTTATCTGTAGAGGTAGTGTTTGGTTTAAACCAGTGGTGGCGAACCTATGGCATGGGTGCCAGAGGCGGCACTCAGAGCCCTCTCTGTGGGCATGTGCCCCAGTCCTAGGCCTTCAGCTGGGTTTTATAAAACCTTTTCACTTTAGGCCTCCGCTGCCGTGTACAAAAGAAAAAGGTTCAATCAATCAGTCAATTTCAACTTCTCACGGGAAAAAAAAGATCTTGCAAAGTTGGAATTGATTGATTGAACTTTTTAGTCCCACCCAGTCTGCCGTTACCACCGCAGCCACGCCCACCCAATGGGCCACACCCACCTGGCACCCGACGATGCATAAGTGGGTTTTGGGTTGCAGTTTGGGCACTCAGTCTCTAAAAGGTTTGCCATCACTGGTTTAAACCATTTGTTTGAGGTTAACGATATTGAAAAAAGTGACTTGACAACTGATCTTCATACTTAGGACCATAGCAGCACCCCCATGGTCACGTGATCAAATTTTTGACAGTTGGCAACCAGCATGTAGTTACGATGGCTGTAGCAACGTGAGGTTATTTGTGATCTTCCCAGCTGGCTTTTGGCAAGTAAAATGGGGGAAGCCGGATTCACTTAAAGACTGCGTGATTTGCTTACCAACTGAAGCATAAAAGATTGTACAATAGGACACAATTCAAGCAATCCTATGGCTTAGCAACAGAAATGGACATGAGTTGAGAACTACCTGTAGAAGTAGTCCTTGACTTTACAAGCACAAATAGAGCACAACATTTCTGTTGCTAAGAGAGACCTTTGTGAAGGGAGTTTTGCCCCATTTGACGACTTTTCTTGACAGCGTTGTTAAGCGTATCGCTGCAGTAGTTAAGTTAGTCTAGCTTCCCCATTAAACTTTGCTTGGCAGAAGGTCACACAAAAGGGGATCACGTGACCCTGGGACAGTGCAGTGATCATAAATATGAGCCAGTTGCCAATTTTGATCACGTGACCATGGGGAAGCTGCAAGAGTTGTAAGTGAAAAGTGGTCATAAGTCACTTTTTTCAGTGCTGTTGTAACTTGAACAGTCACTAAAGGAACTGGAATTGGGTATGTCTAGTTTAACGAAGAGTAGGACAAGGGGGGACATGATAGCAGCCTTCCAATATCTCAGGGGCTGCCACAAAGAAGAGGCAGTCAAACTCTTCTCCAAAGCACCTGAAGGCAGGACAAGAAGCAACGGATGGAAACTAACCAAAGAGAGAAGCAATCTAGAACTAAGGAGAAAGTTCCTGACAGAACAATTAACCAATGGAACAACCTGCCTCCAGAAGCGGTGAATGCTCCAACACTGGAGGTTTTTAAGAAGAAACTGGACAGCCATTTGTCCAAAATGGTATAGGGTTACCTACCTGAGCAGGGGTTGAACTTGATGATCTCCAAGGTCCCTTCCAACTATTATTATTATTGTTGTTATTGTTGTTGTTGTTGTTATATGAACTGTTGTCAGTTGAGGACTACCTGCATATGTGTATGTACACACAAACACACACAGAGCCATATAATAGGGATCATGAAAACATCAGCTGAAACGCATGGGTGAAGTCTATGGAGATTCTCAGTCATCCAGGCCATAGTTGTCCCAAAGATTCTTTTTTCATGAGGCTACTGGATGTTCTTGTTTTTCCTTTGAAGACGTTTCGCTTCTCATCCAAGAAGCTTACTTGGCTCTGAAGAAGAGCTGACGAAGCTTCTGGGATGAAAAGCAAAACGTCTTCAAAGAAAAACAATGTCCAGTCACCTTGGGGCAAGGGTGAAATAGTCACTAGTGAAGTTTGCTTGGACTTTTATCTTATCCAAAGAGGTATGTGGCTGCTACTGAGAAAATCAGGAGGAGCTGTCCTCACTTTCTCTGGAAAAATTGCAAGCGAAGAGATAGGGAGTTGAAAAATATGCTGCCTTGCTCTTCAGCAGATCCTGTTTACTGGGAACTCGGCCTCAGCACCCTGATCAGCTGAGGATCCCTATCAGATACATTCCCCTGACTGCTGCCTCGGTGGAATTTCCAAGTTCTGTGTTATCTCTAAACTTTTTTTTTAATTATTAAGAAATTGCCAAGGTTTGTTTCTTTTTTTGTAAGCCTGCACATTCCTCTGAGGCTTTCCTGGCTATCCCCCCCCCCCTTTTTTTTTTTTTTAGATTCATACATTATTTGGGCTGCTGTGCATTATTAAATTGGTCCCTGAATTGTGGCATGGTGTCTGCTTTAGAAAACATATTACCGGTATTTCTTTACTTACAATCCTTCATTTAGTGACCGCTGGAAATTACAAAAGCATTGAAAAAAGTAGCTTACGACCATTTTTCACACTTAATGATCGTTACAGCATCCCCCGTTGTCACAGGATTAAAATTCAGACGCATGGCAACCGAGTCAAATTTGTGATGGCTGTAGTGTCCCAGCCCTTTTCTGACCATTTGACAAACAAAGTCAGTGGGGAAGCCAGATTCACTTAACAACTGTGTTACTAACTTAATTGCAGTGATTCACTTCACAACTGTGTCAAAAAAGAAGTAAAACTCACTTAACAATGGTCTTGCTAAGCAAAAAAATGTTGGGCTCAGTTGTGTTTGTAAATCGAACACAGGGCTACCTGTAACACTAATTTATTTTCACCCAAGGACTAGCTAGATCACGGGTGTCTAACTCACTGTGTCAAGTGACATGTGACATATCATGGCTTTTTTTCCATTGCCGGAGCTGGAGTAGGCGCAATGTATGAGGCAACCGGCCCACGGGCCGGCAGTTTTGACACCCCTGAGCTAGATGATTAGACTTTGGATAAATTAATAAAGTTCAGATTTATTTATTTATTTATGAGACTTATATACCGCTTTAAGTGCAAGCACTCTCTAAGCGGTGTACACCAGTAAGCAATGTATATATATTTACATTGCCCCCAACAATCTGGGTCCTCATTTTACCTACCTCGGAAGGATGGAAGGCTGAGTCAACCTTGAGCCGGTGAGATTTGAACCGCTGACCTGCTGAACACAGTCAGCTAAAGTGGCCTGCAGTACTGCACTCTAACTGCTGTGCCACCTCGGTTCTTAGATAGATATGAATTATCTAGATATGAATTATCTAGTCACCTTAATCTGGTTATTTAAGATTTGATTGAATTGACTTATTCTAAGTGATTACTGCTTAACTGTGACTGGTTGTCAGCACAACATGGCAAGCCAAAATAAACCATAATGTGGAATGGGGTGTTGGAGGAAGCAAAGTTTAATTTAAAGGAGGATAGAATCAGAGATTCATAGACTTGGAAGGAGACCTTGGAAGTCTTCTAGTCCAACCCCATGCCAAGACAGAAGACCTTATATCAGTGATGGCGAACCTTTTAGATACCGAGTGCCCAAAAACTGGCTCCAGCCCCCTGCCCCGCCCCCGCTCTGCCCCCCATCCCCTGCCCCACCTGCCCACAGGACCACTCACCGCCTCCAGGGCTCGCCGCAGATCCCCCAGGCAGCCCAGCATCAACTGCATGATGGGATGTGAGGGCAGAGTCTTGTCTACGCTGCCTGGCTGCCATGTTCTTGGCTGTGCTGCTCCGTGTGGGCCACGCTTGAGGGCGACTCTCCAGGGGGGCTGCTGGAGAGGAGGGGGTCACGGGGAGAGGTAAGGCTGGGACAATGGCACACAGTGTGCCCACAGAGAGGGCTCCAAGTGCCGCCTCTGGCACCCCTGCCATAGGTTCGCCACCACTGCCTTATACCATTGTGGACAAATGAATGTTCCATCTTTTCTTAAAAACCTCCACTGCCCACAAGTCTGGAAGGCAAGCTGTTCCATTGATTAATTGTTAATACTTATGTTAACCTAACACTTTATAAATATGATGTTACAATACTTATGACTGACTAGTTCAACGTATTATAATATTTCTGTTAGCCTGCTGCCGTGAATTGGATTCAAATAATGCCATAATGCAAAGGGCTTAGCTTGACTTCATGTGAACTTAAGCCCATTTGTCAGCTCTGACGTATGATTTCGTGTGGTCTGTACACTCGGCCACTGCATTTCATTCAACAAACCATAGCCTGAAGAACATCTGTGAACCCATCCAATATGACTAGAATGAGTTTTTCCCATCTGTCACTCAAATGGGAGTATGGTTTTACTCAAGCATTCAAGAAAGAGCACACAGATTGACGGTTCGTATATCATCTTGAGTCATAATGGAGTTTAGTTTTACCTTGATCTATAGAAAACTGGCCCTGCTAGTTTGCAAATCACAATTTAAGCTTTATATATATATTCAATAAACTAGAGATCTGCATTATTGGCAACTTTGTGGACTTCAACTCCCAGAATTCTCCAGCCAGCATGACTGGCTGGAGAATTCTGGGAGTTGAAGTCCACAAGCCTTCTAAGAATAGAGCTGGAAGGGACCATGGAGGTCTTCTAGTTCACCCCCTTGCTCAAGCAGGAGAACCTATCATACCATTTCAGACAAGTGACTGTCTAGTCTCTTCTTAAAAACCTCCAGTGATGGAGCGCCCACGATTTCTGCAGGCAAGCTGTTCCACTGGTTAATTGTCCTCACTGTTAGGAAGTTTCTCCTTAATTCCAGGTTGCTTCTTTCTTTGAATAAACCATGGCTGGACATATTGTGGATGAGCATGTTCATTAAACCCAGTTATAGAAGGTTCCAGGTGGTTTTCCAGCCTCAGGGGCCTGACCAGCTCAACTGCATCCTAGCAACCATGACGTGACTTTGGACTATGCCCTTGGTCTGTTCCTGCAGGCTCCAACTTGGGGCACCTGTTCAGGAATGTGCTGTATCTCTTTGCCCACGGTCTGATTGATGGATGCACCGCCAACCACGGCCTTGTCCTGACGTGGGAGTTGAGAGGCGCCAGGAGGTCCCATTTGCAAGCTGTGTGGGAGCAAAGGAGGCCAGCCAGGATTGTGACGCTCTCATCCAGTCCTGCTGGTTAAGCGTTTCCAGCTGCCAAAAGTCTTCTTTGCCCTGTTCCTTTCCACACTTGCGTTTAAAAGAGCAGAAACTGAAGAGTTAAAAACTACCCCAGTTACGGTTAGATGCCTCAACTCATCTGCCAATTATAATCTTCACTTTGTTTTCTTTTTTTAAAAAAAAAGCCTGCCCAAGAGGTTGTTTTTTTTTAAATAATTAGAAGTAAATTTTAAAAAAACCAGGACAGTTAGTAGGGACAAAGAACACTAATTCCCAAGTAAGGGTGACTTACGAACACAAATTGAAGTCGAAATGTTTGTTAGGTGAGTTTTGGCCCATTTTTAAACTTTTCTTGACACCTTTGTTAATGCATCACTACAATTGTTAAGATAGTAACACAGTTGTCAAAATCCAGACACTTGAAAACTGGGTCTTATTTAAGATGATTGCAATGTCGGATGGTCACGTGATCACCTTTTGCGACCTTCTGATGAGTAAAGCCCTTGGGGAAGCTAGATTTACTTAACAACCATGTTTCCAACTTAACAGCTGGAGTAAGTCTCTTAAGAACTGTGGCAAGAAAGGTGGTAAAATGAGACAAAAATTCAGTGAACAACGGTCTCATTTAGCAACAGAAATTGTCAGCTCAATTGTGGTCGTAAGTCAAGGACTACCTGTATTGCGGAGGGCCAAACCAATAGGCTGACCTGAATTCTGCTCAATATTAATTTCATTGTTTTGTAAAAAGCAGTTAAATGACATATTCTGAACAGAACAGAACAGAACAGAATAGAATAGAATAGAATAGCAGAGTTAGAAGGGACCTTGGAGGTCTTGTAGTCCAACTCCCTGCTCAGGCAGGAAACTATACCATTTCAGACAAATGATTGTCCAGTCTCTTCTTAAAAACTTCCAGTGTTGGAGCATTCACAATTTCTGGAGGCAGGTTGTTCCACTGATTAATTGTTCTCACTGTCAGGAAGTTTCTCCTTAGTTCTAGGTTGCTTCTCTCCTTGATTAGTTTCCATCCATGGCTTCTTGTCCTGCCCTCAGGTGCTTTGGAGAATAGCTTGACTCCCTCTTCTTTGTGGCCACCCCTGAGATATTATAACCCTGCTATCATGTCCCCCCTAGTCCTTCTTTTCATTAAACTAGACTTAGCTGCTACTGGTAAGAATACATGTTACATCTTATTTACAATTGATTTCTAATTTCTAATTGACCTCACATTGGCCAGACAGGGACAGCCAAAGAGACAGTGTGGCCCAGAAGGCACAAAATTCCCAGTTATGGTATGTTCTAGTCAGTGGTGGGATTCAGCTGGTTCGTACCACTTCAGCAGAATCGGTAGCTAATTTTTTGTTGCCCAGGCCAGGAATGGACTTCCTGAAGTGGCATCCACACAGAGAACCGGCTGTTCACATATTTGAATCCCACCACTGGTTCTAGTCTCTCCCAGCAGGCTGGAAGAAGAATGTGTCCCATGGCTGGTGGAACCCAACCATAGTTGCAAAGTTGTACTCTCCATGCTCTGAGCGAGGTGGTGGCAAATTTCCTCATGTAACACTTGAGCTTCATCCTCCAGCCACTTCATCTTGCTTCCCCCCTACCCTGTAACGAAACCACTAAAGCTCCTAAACCTCCTTGCTGACAGTTTAGCTAAGCTGGTTCAGACAACAGAATGGACCACTTGTTAGAGGAGGGAGAGGGCAGTCTCTCTCACAAACGCTGTTAATTTTGTCCTTCATCTATGGCTTTTACATTCTCCCCTCCCCCCCCACATCCTAAACCTTCCAGAAATGTCAATTCCTGGCAGGCAGAGGATCTGCAGCGCAATTCTATAGACATAGCACCTATAGCAGTGGTTCTCAACCTGTGGGTCGGGACCCCATTTGAGGTCAAATGACCATTTCACGGGGGTCGCCGAACAATGCAGTCCACCATTTTTTCCCCCTTTTCCTTAGCTGTGCTACTCCCTTTTATTCTATTGGCTTTTGAAAGCCAATAGAATAGACTCTCTTGAATAGAGTCTAATTCTATTGGCTTTCAAAAGCCAATAGGAATTGTCCAGGCTATCTTTGCCCTGCTGAGCCCGCCAAAAGTCCCATTCTGCAAACGATGCTGCACCAGTTGAGTAGTCCTCGACTTACGACCGGTTGGGGGTCGCGGCATTAAAAAGGTTGAGAACCACTGACCTATAGCCATGGAGGAGCAGTGGTTAGAATGCAATATTGCAGGCTAATTCTGCCAACTGCCAGCAGTTTGATTTTTGTTCTTTCTTGACTAATCAACGTGAGATGGCTTTTTTTTCTTTAAACATGGTTGCAAGAACTGTAGGAGATGACCAGGCTGAGCCCGAGGGAGGGGTCAAAGGCAATCATAAGTCATAAGTCCCTGCGCGCCTGCAAGAAATCTAAGTCCAGCCCTTCTTGAATTCCTTTCTTAACACCCGCGGTTTCCCTTGACCGTTAGTAGCTCAGATTTTTGTAGAGCACTTAAGCTTGCAATAAATTTTTATACTCATTTGAACTCCCTGAATCTCCTGATTTCTCCGGCACTGGACGGTATCCATCTTGCAAATGTATAGATTGTACTTTCTCTCTTGAGCGTTTGACAAACTGAAGGTTTTATTCACATAGCTGTTTACTGAATTACAGTGATCCTGTGTGTTGGAGTCATACATACCTGTGTTAAAACTACCCGCACAAGCTGAATGTACTGTGCAATCACAGCAGTTTGGGCTTTAATCTACCAGGTTAGATTTGTCATGTGAAGTCGCACAACATTTTTAAAGGGGTGGCTTCTAAAACATGTCATTTAACACCTATTTTTCCCCACTGAAATGAAATGGTGAGTTGGAAAGGCCTAGTTAGTATTTTGTTTGTGAAAGCTACTGAATTCATGCATAGAATATGCAGAGACTTGTGATATTGGTTGAAATTGTCATATATTTTTATACATTGCAGAGAACAATGACTTTTATAAGATGATTGGCTGGCTGTACCACAATTGGAAGAGAATACATATTGCACAAAGCCATAAATTGTGATCTTACAAGCCACAGTCTCTGCAAACAAGGAAGTCAGATTACAGTTTAATGGATTGTGAGATTCAATTCAAGTTAACCGTGTACTGTAATCTGATTTGAAGATTTATGTGTTTCATTAACTCAACATTTAGTTTGCTTGGACCTTGGCCTAACATGTTGCATTGTGATCTATAAACCATGATAGGGGGCTTCAGCGTGTTGTGGTTTACTCCATTAATCATTAATAGCACACTATGGCATAGCCTGAATTGAGAACTTGGTAGAACCTGCAACATTGGTTAGTGTCCTCATGACATACAACCACAGTTGTTAAATCCAACTTTACCAGGGATCGTTCCGAACTTAAACTGCCTGTTTTGGCTCTTGCTAGGACCTCCTTAACATATCTGAAATCTTAACTTTGCTCAGAAAAATGCCCTAATGTTAATGCAATGGGGTTACAAGTAGTCCTCAACTTATAACAGCTTGCTTAGCGACCGATCAGAATTATGACAGACTTCTTGGGGGTATTTACGACCCAGTTCAAAAGTTACGACAGCCATCCCTCCCTGTGTGGCTACTACCATATGTCGGGCGCTTAGCATCCAGCCTGCATTTACTGCTCTTTGCTGCATCCTGTGTTCATGTGATTGTATTTTATAACATTTTTCTGGAAACCAACTTTTACTTTACATAGCAAACAATTGACTCACTTCACTACCTGCTGTTTGCTTAATGACTGCAAAAATGGTTGTAAAATCAGGTTGTTCACATGAGTGAGCCATTTTACGACCATGATGACTTACAAGTTTAATGGGTAGGCTCCACGATGGTGTTGAAGACTGCCTGCATGCCTCTGGATCTGTGGTTGGAGTTTTCCCAGAGTGGTTTGTTTGATCATTCTAGGACTAGGTGGACCTTCTGCTGAATTCACATGGGGTTCAGCCAGATTTCTTCCCAGCTTTTGGGATGACTAAATGGAAATCAGGGCAGATGTCTTATGAAGATTGCTCTGAATTGTGCAACTGCCCAATCTGGTGGTTGGGTTGGAACCTAGGATGAAAGAGATTCCCAACTTTGCTATTTTGCTGGCAGAGATCAGCAGATCAATTCTGATGATGGAAGTGGTGTCAGATGCTACAGCAAAGTTCCCCTGGCGTCCAGCCTCGTAGAGACTTTGGTGAAATTCAGAAGAGAATCACTGATCCTGGAAATAAAAAATGCAGGAATGGGGTGAATTTCAGACAGGAAAAAGAGACCTGCCGATGACCTTGTTCTGAAGAACCAACACAAAAGAAGAAAAGGTCAACTCTCATAAACCAGCAGAACAAAGCAAGGCTTGAAAACAGGAAAGGAGAGGTCCCATGAATCCCTACACACAAGGGAACATGGTGGATGACGGGGTATGCAAAAGAGACCCCAGAGATTCTGCAGGGAAAAAAGAGATCCCAGAGAATTTGCAAAGAAAAAGAGACCCCAGAGAATTTGCAGGGAAACAAAAGAAAAAAATCGTTCAGCTGATGGTGGGGAAAAAACCACCAGATGGCTATTTTGCCGATAGCTCCATGACAAAGAAGGAAACAACCCACCATTAAGGGTAACCTGTCCCTGCGGATAGAGGCTTTTTTGTATGATGTTTATCCGAGACTAGTAATTAATAAACCGCCAAGTGAAAAATGTCTCCATCAGTTGCCCATAGGAACAAAAGAGCAAAGCAAACACAATTGTACCAAGCTGGCTGGTGTTCCTTGTTTGGTGGGCCAATCCCACACCTCTGGACCTCTGTTCCTTGATGGGGAGGCTGCCTCTGTGTCACATCTTTGTCATGACACCAGAAGAAGCCTGCTATCCCTTTTTACCCTGACACACATTTTCTTCAAAGACTGAAGCATCTGATGAAGTGAGTTGTAGACCTCCCCAAACTTCTGCTTTAAAATAAAATGTGTAAGTCAGAAAAGTTGCTCCCATATTCCTGATTTTTGGCCTTTTTTTTGGGGGGGGGGGAAGTATTTCTCAACCTTGACAACTGTCTAACCCATAATCTCATGTAACGAAACCACCAAAAGAACCACATTACAACTTGCTTGGTCAGCTGGGTGAATCCTGGAACTGTATTATAAGTAAAGACTTAATTTTAATATTTATACCAGCTTTCCTCCAGCCCCAAAATCTGGAACTTTTGTAGTCTGCCTTCTCTAACTTCAAAGGTGCAAAACTTACCAAGGCTAGAAATGATCAATGTGGCCCCTTTAAAATCCTTCCTTCCTTCCTTCCTTCCTTCCTTCCTTCCTTCCTTCCTTCCTTCCTTCCTTCCTTCCTTCCTTCCTTCCTTCCTCCCTCCCTCCCTCCCTTCCTTCCTCCCTCCCTCCCTCCCTCCCCCTCCCCTCCCCTCCTTCCCTCCCTCCCTTTCTCTTCTCTTCTCTTCTCTTCTCTTCTCTTCTCTTCTCTTCTCTTCTCTTCTCTTCTCTTCATGACAAAAAGAGAGATGCCTTATTCTATCCAAAGGCTGAAGGTACAGAACAACATTTTCATTGTGATCTGTGGCCAACCTAACTGGATACATAACATTGATTGTGGATAAGGTACCATTTTTATGCCTTAAAACCTTTGAGTTGGTGGGCTAAAGTATGTGTTTTCTCTACAAATGCAGCCTCTCATATGCCAAGCAAAGCCCTGTTTAGCTCTTAATCCTGGAGAAGTAGCACATACCTGTTTTAGTGTTAAAGTATCTTTGAGCTAGCTAATTTATAGTTCCTGGCTAGACTTTTATTTGCTCTATCTTCTCTACTCCCCCTAAGAGCAAAGTGAATTTGCCCTGGCAGTTTGTTCCTGGACCAATAGCCAAAACTAGTCATAAATTTGAAAAAGATGAAGAAAAAAAATGGCACATCAAGGAAAGTTGACTATAGGAAGTAGTATTATTATTATTTAATTGAAAAGCAAGAAGGATTTTTTCATTCTCGTTTGCCCCTTGTGGATGTGGTACCCAGACGGAAGTCCATCCTCTGCCATAGAAATGCGCTGGGTGATGTTGAGACAGTCACTCACCCTGGACTGCTTCACAGGGTTGTTGTGGAGAACGTGGAGGCAATTCTACATCTTCCGTCTTGAGTTCCGGAAGAAGGAAGGCAAGCAGACCTTTTAAAGAAATTGAAGCCAAAACAGAATAAGAGAGTTGGAAGGGACCTTGGAGGTCTTCTAGTCCAACCCCCTGCTCAAGCCGAAAACCTTATGCCATTTCATACAAACAGTTGCCCACTCTTTTCTTAAAAACTTCCAGTGTTGGAGCACCCACAATGTCTAGAGGCGAGTCGTCCCACTGATTAATTGTTCTGTTAGGAAATTTCTCTTGATTCTATCCTTCGGTTAATGCAACCTAGGACTGCGTTAATAATGTTAATAAATGAATAATGTGTAAGCCATAACGTGTAGGCGTACAATAAAGAGCCGAGTTTAAGAAGGATTTGCTATCTGTTCTTGTTATAGAGCTAGAAGCAGATTAATCTTTTGCACTGTTTCCTCTTTCTTTTGAAACTATAACAAGCTGAACGGGAATTCTGAGCAAGTTGTAATCCTAAAATTTATGAAAGGTGTGATTTTGGGGATAGAGAGAATAATAGGGAGAATGAAGAGTTGCATGGAAGGAACACAGATCTCCGCACTGAATTTAACCAGTGGAATGGTGGGTGCTTCATTACTGGAGATTTTAAAGAAGAGATTGGACAGCCAGTTGCCAGAATGGAATAGGGTCTTCTGCCTAGACCTATTCCACCTTCTTCTCCAAGGTCCCTTCCAACTTTGGAATGGGTCCTCAGTAATGTATGATGGAGCTGAATTCTGAGTAAACCATCATAGGAGTTGTCTATGGAGATTCTCAGTCATCCAGGTCATGGGTGTCCCAACCGTGCTTTTTCAAGAGGCAATTAAACTTTCTTTGTTTTTCCTTGGAGATGCTTCGCTTCTCATCCAAGAAGCTTCGCCCGTTCTGAAGACTGTAGGACTGAAGAAGCCCCTTGGGTGAGAAGCGAAACATCTTCCAGGAAAGTCAAAGAAAGTCCAGTTGCCTCTCAAAAAAAGTACCTTTGGGACATCATAGGAGGGTGCATGGTTGGTGCATGGTTTCTTGCCAACTTAATGTACAAGATGAGTAGCTTTCTCACCAATTTCAGTGGAAGTGTCATGCATACCTAGCTGTATGTCTATGCAGGTTTTCAATTGATTACGATGTGGGACTTTTCTTCTGGACTAATCATGAAGTGGATTATAATAATAGCAGTAGTAGTAGTAGTAGTAGTAGTAGTAGTAAAGTTGGAAGGGACCTTGGAGGTCATCTAGTCCAATCCCCTGCTCAGGCAGGAAACCCTACACCATTTCGGACAAATGGCTGTCCAGTCTCTTCTTAAAAACTTCCAGTGTTGGAGCATTTACTGCTTCTGGAGGCAGCTGTTCCACTGATTAATTGTTCTCACTGTCAGGAAGTTTCTCCTTAGTTCTAGTTTGCTTCTCTCCTTGATCAGTTTCCACGGTTGCTTCTTGTCCTGCCTTCAGGCACCTTGGAGAATAGCTTGACTCCCTCTTCTTTGTGGCAGCCCCTGAGATATTGGAACACTGCTATCATGTCCCCCCGTGTCCTTCTCTTCGTTAAACTAGACTTACCCAATTCTAGCAATCGTTCCTTATAAGTTTTAGCCTCCAGTCCCCTAATCATCTTTGTTGTTCTTCTCTCTACTCTTTCTAGAGTCTCAACATCTTTTTTACATCGTGGTGATCAAAACTGGATGCAGTATTCCAAGTGTGGCCTTACCAAGGCATTGAAGAGTGGTATTAATACTTCACGTGATCTTGATTCTATCCCTCTGTTAATGCAGCCTAGCACTGTGTTGGCCTTTTTGGCAGCTGCAGCACACTGCTGGCTCATATTTAGGTGATTGTCTACTAGGACTCCGTGGTCCCTCTCACAGTTAGTACTATTGAGCATGGTGCCACCTATGCTGTACTTGTGCATTTGGTTTTTCTTGCCTAATTATGCATCTGTTATTCCTGTTTACATCGCAATTTAATTGCTCAAAGGAGGTCAATCCAACTGGCAGATGTATTTGTTTACCCAAACGTTGACCATGTTATCTCCTTCTCCTTCAAGCTTAAGCAGGGCTGAGGATGACAAAAACAAAACAAATAAAGAAAAAGAAAACACACCAACTACAGTACTCTGCCAAGTTGGAGCTATAAAAAACTGATAAGCGATAAAGTGGCAGATAACAGGGAATGAAATTACTCTAGAAGATATAGTTATGGTGACAGCATCAACCACACAATGAAAACACCGTTCTTTAAAAGCATTCTTTTATTAGCCTCCTTTGCATATGATTGGTTTCTATGGAAAGACCTCCTAATTTGATAAGATCGTCATAATTGCTTCCTTTACCAGCTTGCTTTGTGTATTTCCCTCTGTTAGGAGACTTGTACAGATTGGCCTCAATGTACGACCAAAATTGAGCCCAAAATTTCTGTTGCTAAGTGAGACGTTTGTTAAGTGAGTTCTGCCCTGTTTTACGACCTTTCCTGCCACAGTTGAATCACAACAGTTACAACAGTTTGTTTAGTGACCATTTGAAGTTACAACAGCACTGGAAAAAGCGACTTCTGACCATTTTTCACACTCACGACCACTGCAGCATCCTCACAATCATGTGATTCAAATTCGAGTGCTTGGCAACTGACTCATACTGATGACGCTTGTTGTGTCCCAGGGTCATGTGATCATCTTTTTTTTTTATTAAAAGTTTTATAAATTTTACAAAAAAAAGGAAAAAAACAAAACAATACAAAGACAAAAAACATATACAAAGAAAAAACTAAACATTACACAACAAACCCTCCCTTCCCCAACCTCCCCCAAGCACCCCCCCTTCCCCCCCCGAGCTTCCCAGAGCAGAATATAGGCTTAATTAAAAAAACAATTAGAAAAATTATATTTTAATATATATATATATATATATATATAAGAATAAAAATTAAGAAAAAGCTATATAATATTTTTTAATATCCATTTTAAACTGTATAAATTTTATCCATTTATCCCAAACAGCAAGAAATTTCTCTTGTGTTTGTTGCTTTAAAAAAGCTGAAATCTTTGCCATTTCCGCCAAGTTAGACACTTTAAAAAACCATTCCTGCAGGGTAGGCAAAGATTCCTTCTTCCAATATTGTCCAACTAACAGCCTCGCGGCTGTAATCAAATTTAACATCAATATAACCTCCTTTGTATCACAATCAGTAACTATACCCAACAAAAATAATTGCGGAGTAAATTTTACCCTCCTTTTAAAAATTCTCTGGATATTCCACCATGTCTTAATCCAAAATGCTTTTATCTCTCTGCACGACCACCAAATGTGATAATAAGTAGCATCCATGCAACCACATCTCCAACATTTAGGTTGTAGGTCAGGGTACATAAAAGACATTTTTTGTGGATCAAGGTGCCATCTATAAAACATTTTATAGAAATTCTCCCTTAAATTCTGTGCTTGTGTAAATTTGACATTTCTAACCCAAATAGTTTCCCAGGTGTCCAATGGGACTGGCTCACCAAAATTCTGCGCCCATCTGATCATACAATCTTTAATTAGTTCCGTTTCTGAATCCAATTCAACTAAAACCCCATAAATTCTCTTAATGTGTCATGTGATCACCTTTTGTGACCTTCTGACAAGCAAAGTCCATGGGGAAGCCAGATTCACTTAACAACCATGTTACTAACTTTAACAACTGTAGCGATTCGCTTAACAACTGTGGCAAGCAAAGTCGTAAAATGGGGCAAAATTCACTTAAGAAACATCTCACTTAGCAACAGAAAATGTTGAGCTCAGTTGTGGTTGTAAGCTGAGGTTTAACTGTAACAGTGATGTTATGTCCTGAGCCTTGCAAGCGGGCTCGGGGCGTTGCAGGCGGTCCCGGGCAGGTGCAAGCTGCCAGGGACCAGACAGGCTGTCGCCAGTGTTTGTGCGCATGTGCAAGTGCTGGCGTGCGAAAAGTAACACATTGACCCCGGAAAGTCCTATAAAAGGAGGCTGCGAGGTGTGGGCTTTTGCCGCCATATTCCAATGTAAGCTGAACTGAAGAATAAAGGTTTCCTGAGAACTACAACTGCTTCTCGTGTCTTACCATTTCGCGACGGACTCAACAAGTGATGTTTAGGGCTAATATTTGTGGTCTCTCAGACATTCGGAGGCCCACAACTGCAGGTTTTGCCTCCTGGGACTAAAATCAAAAGCTCTTTGGACCTCTACAACAGACACGTCAAACGCAAGTCCCGGGGGCTGGATGCGGCCCGCGAAGTGGTTTCATGTGGCCCGTGAAGCCACCCTGGAAACAGTGAGGGAACAGCCCCCGCTGCCTTGGCCCTGGCCCAGGCCGGCCGGGAGGGAGCCAATGTACAATTTTGTGGGGGCCACCTATGCTGAAATGCATTCAGTCTTAGCTCCACAAGGCTGACTAGAAACAGCAAGGGACCAGCCCCTGCTGTGTCGGCCCCGCCCCCTGGGTGCATGCTGGGGAGGTGTCACCCTTTGTGAGGAATGAAGAAATGGACCATGCCTTGGCCATTGCCACAGTCCCACCCACTTTGCTAAAGACCCTCAGATCTGTCCCACTCCTGCCCAGGCCCCCACAGGCACCCTTGACGCGAACAATGTAGAGCTGGCTACGTCCACCCAGTAGGCCACACCCACTCCATCCACGCCCACCCAGTAGGCTGCACCCAGCCTGGCCGCCCCCGCCCCCAGAGGGCAACCGCAATGCTGATGTGGCCCTCAATGAAATTGAGTTTAACACCCCTGCTCTACAATGATGCACATTCACACGTGTGGGTTGAGATGCATGCTCCCAAATGCTAATGTGGGCTTCTTGTTCCTTGACCATGGCCTAGCTCTGATCTTGAGTCTACCTTGTCAGTGAGATGATTGTTACAGGAACCTGTTTTCGGCTGATTCTTGATCAATGCAAGTAATTATTAACTCAAAAAGCCTTGAACGAGCTAGATTCCAATTTTCTCACCTGCTGAGTCCTCCACGAGTCTCATGACGCCTCCTGAAAAAGCAAGATAAAAGTCCATTTCCTCCAATGGATGGACTTTGCTTTATTGTAACAATGGTGCAGAAAGCTCAGAATGCCCAAGGAGCTGCTGATAGAGTTCTACAGAGGAATTATTGAGTCTGTCATTTGAACCTCTATAATTGTCTGGTTTGGCACTGCAACCAAACAAGACAGACACAGACTTCAATGGATAGTTAGGACTGCAGAAAAAAACAATTGCAACCAGCCTGCCTTCCACTGAGGACCTGTATACTGCACGGGCCAGAAAGAGGGCTGAGAAAATATCTACAGATCCCTCACATCCTATTATAGTAGTAGTAGTAGTAGTAGTAGTAGTAGTAGTAGTAGTAGTAGTAATGAGTTGGAAGGGACATTGCAGGTCTTCTAGTCCAACCCCCTGCTCAGGCAGGAAACCCTATACCAGTGGTGGTGAACCTATGGCACGGGTGCCAGAGGCTGCACTCGGAGCTCTCTCTGTGGGCACATGCACCGTCTCCCCATCCCTGCCACCTCCCACAGCCCCCTCCTCGCCAGCAGCCCCCCTGGAGGAAAGTCACCCCTGGGCGCGGCCTACACGAAGCAGCGCAGCCAAGGACATGGTAGCCGGGCAGCGGAAACAAGACTCTGCCCTTGCACCCTGTCACGCGCAGATGATGTGGGGCATGGGCGGAGGGCGTGGCTGCCATGGCAGCCTGGGTGATCTGTGGCGGGCCGTGGAAGTGGTAGGTGGCCCAGTGGGCAGGACGGAGCAGGGATGGGAGTGGGGGTGGGCGGTTTTTGGGTACTCGGTCTCTAAAAGGTTCACCATCACTTCCCTATACCATTTCAGACAAATGGTTGTCCAATCTCTTCTTAAAAATTTCCAGTGTTGGAGCATTCACAACTTCTGGAGGCAGGTTGTTCCACTGGTTAATTGTTCTAACAGTTCTAATTGTTTCTAATTAATTGTTCTAATTTTCAGAAAAAATCTCCTTAGTCCTAGGTTGCTTCTCTCCTTGATTAGTTTTCATCCATTGCTTCTTGTCCTGCCTTCAGGTGCTTTGGAGAATACCTTGACTCCCTTTTCTTTGTGGCAGCCCCTGATATATTGGAACACTGCTATCATGTCACCCCTCGTCCTTCTCTTCATTAAACTAGACATACCCAATTCCAGCAACCGTTCCTTATATGTTTTAGCCTCCAGTCCCCTAATCGTCTTTGTTGCTCTTCTCTGTACTCTCTCTAGAGACTCAACATGTTTTTTACATCATGGCGACTAAAACTGGATGCAGTATTCCAAGTCTAGCCTTACCAAGGCATTATAAAATGTATTAATACTTCTCATGATCTTGATTCTATCCCTCTGTTACATCTGGGACATAAATTATTTCAATTCCTCTCCTTGGGATCCCTTTATAGGGCATTGAATGCTAAAACAACTAAACACAGAGACACTTTTTTTCCTTGTGCCATCATTCTGCTGAACATTTACTTTTCACAGTTCTGTCTTATATCTATTACCCGTGTAATATGGCTATATTAGTTTTTTCCTTCTCATCTATTCCATTATCCTCTATTGGTATCATTATTATGATTATTATTACTTTGTTATGATCAGTACTTTTTTTCTAAAAAAAAAAAAGGTGCCAGAACTCACACATGTCATACAACCTGCCTTGCCTACCCTACAAGGTTCCATCCAAAACAGGTGCCGGAATGTTCTATGAGAAAAAAAGACCTGGTTATGATGATAATTATTACTTTGTTGTTTTGCCTGTACACTGAGAGCTTATGCACCTGAGACAAATTTTTTGTGTGTCTAAGCACACTTGGCCAATGAAGTATTTTATTCAAAGTCCTGAGAATTTAGTTTGATTCCAGTCTTCTGGCTCTCTTCATGCTATGAAGATAATACAGTGCCACCATTTTACTCCAAATCAGCAAGACATTCTTGAGTCGTCTGGGGTAACTTGCCATGTTGCCCAAACTTGAAACAAATTGTCATTTGAGGTTTCTGCATTTTGTACTTGGTGCTGATTTTAAGAAACTTAGAATGGAAAGTTGGACAGATGACCCACGAAGCCACAAATTTTGGCTTGCAGGGCTCTCAGTGGCAACATATGACAACATATGACAATGAAAGCTTGGCCTAGTGGTTAAGGCTCAGGCTAGAAACCAGGAGACTGTGAATTCTAGTCCTGCCTTAGACAGGAAAGTCAGCAGGGTGACTTTAGGCTTCTTTCTTGGCCCAACCCTTCTCACAAGGTGGTGGTTGTTGTGAGGAAAATAGGAAAAGAAAAAACCATTAGGTATACTTGCTGCCTTGAAATATTTATAAAAATAATAAAGTCAAGATTTGAAAAAATCTAAAAATAAAAATAAATACACAAAATAAGCATATTTGTTCTGGTTTACCAGGCTTTTTAGCCTAGCAAACGTAGCTTGTGGCTTTCCATGGTGGTACCAACCTAAGAAAAGCTGAGCGAATAAGAATTGAGGCCTTTGAACTATGGTGCTGGAGAAGACTCCTGCGAGTCCCCTGGACTGCAAGGTGATCAACCGGTCAGTCCTAGAGCAGATCAACCTTGACTGCTCTTTAGAAGGTCAGATCCTGAAGTTGAAACTCAAGTACTTTGGCCACCTAATGAGAAGGAAGGACTCACTAGAGAAGCGCCTAATGCTGGAAAAGATTGAGGGCAATAGAAGGGACGACAGAGAATGAGGTGGCTGGATGGAGTCACCGAAGCAGGAGGCGTGAGCTTAAATAGACTCCAGAAGATGGTAGAGGACAGGAAGGCTTGGAGGAACGTTGTCCATGGGGTCGCGATAGGTCGGACACGACTTCGCAACTAACAACAACCACAACCAACAGAGGAAAATATTTCTAGCTCAGGGTTGAAATGCTGGGTCCTTGGCGCTCTCTGAGTTTGGTTGTTTTCTTGCAGACGTTTCATTACCCAACTAGGTAACATCATCAGTGCAGTCATTAGCACTGATGGTGTTACCCAATTTGGGCAATGAAACGTCTGAAAGAAAACAACCAAACTCAGAGAGCACCAAAGACCCCTCATTTCCATGGTGGCTTTTTCACAGTGGTGTTCTCTGCACTGTTTCAAAACTGAAATGAATTCTGTCTGTGCCTCAACTGACAGTAGAAAACAGGGCTGGGCAGACACAATCTGCTAGGTCAGCCATGTTTAGCTTTCTGGCTACCGACCCATAACTGTATAAGTGGCAGACAAGGTCACAGAGTTTGCATTGTGATGTGGCAAAGTGTTTTCTTCACTTGCTAACACCCCCTCAATACTGATAACATTAGTATTAGAGCAATGGTTCTCAACCTGTGGGTCGGGACCCCATTTGGGGTCGAACGACCATTTCACGGGGGTTGCCAAACAACACAGTCCGCCATTTCCCCCCCCCCCCCTTTCCTTAGCTGTGCTACTCCCTTTTATTCTATTGGCTTTTGAAAGCCAATAGAATAGACTCTCTTGAATAGAGTCTAATTCTATTGGCTTTCAAAACCCAATAGGAATTGTCCAGGCTGTCTCTGCCCTGATGAGCCTGCCAAAAGTCCCATTCTGCAAATGGTGCTGCGCCAGTTGAGTAGTCCTTGACTTACGACCGGTTGGGGGTCGCGGCATTAAAAAGGTTGAGAACCACTGTATTAGAGAATCTGAAACAGCCACCAAAGGAGAGGAATTCCGCTCCCCACCCAGTCCTGCTGTGACATCACAGCACATCAGCCCAACAGAAAAAGCCTCATCTCCAGAAAATTAAACCATTATTAATCTTCTCTATGGAAGCGAGGCCTTCATTAGCTGTTGTGTAACTGAAGTACCATAGCTTGACAAAACAGATATTACCGTGACTAAAAACAGAAATAAAAACCCTCTCTAATCCTGTACAAAACAAAACAAAACAAAAAAAAGTCTTGAAATTTGGCACTCCTTCACAACGGATGAAGCATCCTGTTTCACACCTTCTGAGTTACTCGGAAATCTGACACTTTCTTTATCTTGAAGTCTATTTCTGTGCCAGAAGCTTACTCTGATAGGGATTTCATCAGGTAATCTTAGAACCTCTCAATCAAGGTAGTATTTCTGGTGTCACCACATAGCAATGTTTTCTCAATCTGAGCAACTCTAAGATGGGTGGACTTCAATTTCCAGCATTCTCCAGCCAGCCATGTTGGCTGGGGAATTCTGGAACTTGAGGTCCATCCATCTTAGAGTTGCTCAGGTTGAAAAATACTGCCACATAGTCTCTTTAGAAGTGACAATTTCCTTCTTACTATAGATAGTCCTCGGCTTACAACAGTTTGCTTAGTGGCCATTCAAAGTTACAATGGAACTGAAAAAAGTGACTTATGACCGTTTTTCACATTTAGGACCATGGCAGCATCCCCTTGGGCATGTAATAAAAGTCAGATGCTTGACAACTGATTTGTATTTATAACGGTTGCAGTGTCCCAGAGTCATGTGATCAGCTTTTGCAACCTTCTGACAAGCAAAGTTAATGGGGAAGCTAGATTCACTGAACAACCGTGTTTCTAATTTAACAACAGCAGTGATTCACTTAACAACTGTGACAAAAAAAGGTTGTAAAGTGGGGCAAAGCCCACTTAACAAATGTCTCAGCAACAGAAATAGTGGGCTTAGTTGTGGTTGTTAAGTCCAGGATTATCTATAGAAGCTTTGGTCCTTCTGATGGCCTTAAAATGCAAAAGAAATGCATAATCAAGTTTCTCATTTAATTTACCCAGATTAACAAAAGAGTTTTTTTTTCAAACAAGCCACATAATAGCTAGGTAGAGGCTCATACAAATATTAATCAATTTACGATCAGTCACTTAGTGATTGTACAAGGTTACAACAGGCCTACCTGGGAGGTACTTAGGACCCAGATTCAAAGTTCCAAGGATTGCCCTTCCGCATGGTCATATAATTGTACTTTAAGTCTTATGGCCCTTTGCAATGTCCCATAGTCAGGTGCACCCATTTTATGACGGTTTTGCTAAAACCCAGCATTTACTGCCAGTTTTCAGGGAAATCACTCCCACAGTGTTCCATTGTTTACTTAATTTTTATTTCTGTAAAAAAAAAAGCATGCACTGACAATACAAGAGATAAAACGCAATGAAATTATACAAGCTTTTTATAACAAGAGATTTCAGATTGCTGCACAAGATGTAATAATTTTAAAGGAGATCCCATCTAAAATTCTAAGAAGAAGAAAAGAGTTTGCTTTTTTAGCAGATGAACTTAAAAAGAGGAAGATGCCATTCAGATGGGATATCCCGACTGGAATTGTGGTGAGTCACGCAGGGACATGTTACAGACTTAATACTGTTCTTAAAGCAAGAGAGTTTTATACTTCGGTCCTGGGAGCGCGCTCATCACCATCTGTAATGCTGAAAGTTTTGGAAGAAAAGGAGATAGAACAGCAGTCTGAAGAAGCTGTATTGATGAAAGCTGGGAAAATACAGGCTGAGTGGTACCAACAAGCTGAGATGAAGGAGCAGAGAATGACTCGAGCAGCACATAAGCGTAAGGAAAAGGAACAACAGAAGAAGGAGGTTAAACAAGTTTTACAAGAATTTGTTTCTGAGCCTGTGAGAGGAGCAAGACCTAAGAGATCATCGGTGTAATCCTCGATGGCAGATCTCCAAGTAGTCTTCTCTAGGCTAATGGATGGAGGAGATGGCAAAGCTCCTGACCTGGAATGTTAATGGCCTTAATTCTCTAAAGAAAAGGAAGAAAATATTTCATTATTTGAAGCAACATAATAATGATATTATTTGTCTGCAGGAAACCCATATTATTTCTAAAGATCAAAAATATTTAGTTAATGCCCGATTGGGATCTCATTTTGTATCCTTTGCTTCTGGGAAAAAAGGGGGTGTAGAGTGGCAACAACTTTAAAAAAAATAAAATACAAGAGATAAAAATAAATTATGGTAAATTAATAACAAGGAAATTAACCTTCTGGTTTCAGTTAATATCACTGCAGCAAAGTGTAGACCAGAGACGGGATTTAAGCGATAAGGTAGAGGTGGGACTTTAAAAATGGGATGGGTTGATCTTAGTGAAGGGCAGCTTCCAGATACAAAAATGGCTGCTGTTCTTTTCTTGCAACCGTCTTCTTTCTAACTCTGGAGGAAGGAAAGGAGACTGGTCTTGTCCGATGTGAACTGGCAGATTGTGCTGCCCATTCAGAATTACGCTGACACAAGTACAGGTTGCTCCATTCTTGGGCAAATCTCTTCCTCAATTCTAGGAAGGTGAACCTTGGGTGAAACTTGGCACCCCTGAAATTTATTACCGCAACCGCTCAGAAGATTGCTGAACATGCATATAGATAGAATTAGACTGTGAAACAAATACTGCAATGATTTAACCCATTGCTGTGAATCAGCTTGGCTGCCTTTAAAACACAGGTTGTCCTTGACTTATAAACATAAGCCTACCCATTAGAGTTGTAAGTGGTGACATTTGTAAAATGGATCATCACGTGATCAACCTGATTTTAAAATCTTTTTTTTCCCCAGTGGACATTAAGCAAACATGGCAGTCGTAAAGCAAACCCATTGTTCACTAGGGCAGGGGTCCCCAACCCCTGCGCCACAGATCGGTAATGGTCTGTGGTCTTTTAGGAACCAGGGTGGATGTGTGGCAGGAGAGCAAACGAAACCAAAGTCATCCCATGACTCTATGGAAAAATTGTCTTCGACAAAACCGATCCCTGGGGTTGGGGACTGCTGCACTGGGGAACAAATTGCCAAAAACTGGAAGTAAATGCTGGTTTTCAGCAAAAATGTCAAAAATCACAGTCACATGGCTAGAATTGAATAGAATAACAGAGTTGGAAGGGACCTTGGAGGTAATAATAATAATAATAGTAGTAGTAGTAAAGTTGGAAGGAACTTTGGAGGTCTTCTAGTCCAACCCCCTGCTTAGGTATGTTGGGAGGAACTCCCCCGTTCGGTCCTTCCAGCCGGGATTCCCCTTGACGGTGCAGCGCAGAAGAAATAGATCGTGAAGCCAGCTACCAGAAAGAGGTTTTATTTCGAGGATCAGCGTTGAGTGACAATTCAGCTCGAGTCCCCGGCTAGCTAGACAGAGTGATCTTTAAACAGGGGTTTTTATACCCTTTTGTGGTTTCCAAACTTGTCATTTCTGATTGGTAACAAACTTACCATTTCTAATTGGTGAGTTAAAATTTGTCTTTCTTGATTTGCTGGTTTGTGACTATTGTTAGTTCCTTTTTCTTGCCTAAAAGGTGTTAATTACTTTTATTGTTGTGTCCTGATTGCTGCTAGCTGGTTCCTCATTGTGTGTGTCAAGTGTTTGCTGTTTTAGCCTCAGGCTGCTGTTGACCCAGTTTAGTTGGGGTGTTCCTAGATTATTTCTTAGTTGGGCTGGGGAGGGGGTGTCCAACTCTCATCAGGTAGGAAACCTATACCATTTCAGACAAATGGTTGTCCAATCTCTTCTTAAAAACCTCCAATGTTGGAGCACCCACAACCTCTGGAAACAATGGGGTGCTACAATGGGGTGCTACAAACAGCTGTAAATGTTGGCCAATTGCTAAGAATCCAAAATACAATTACGTAACCGTGGGCTTTCAGAATTTCAGAACCACTTTGTAAATAGCTTTTGGGGTGGGGGTGGGGGCAATAATGGCCCCTTTATGACCTGTGAACTTCAATTCCTGTAATTCCTGAGCCAGCACAGAATTCTCGGAGTTGAAGTCCAAAAAAGAGCTATAGTTGCCCTCCCTTGATTTGGGAGGTCTGTTGCAATTTTGAACGGTTGCCAAGGGATCGGTGGTAAGTCAAGGTCTATCTATAATGCTCAGTGCATTTCTCCTTTGCAGAGGAGATTGAGAAAGATCTTCTAAAGCCTGTAAACGTATGGGAGAAACTCTGAAACCCTTGATTACACACACACACACACACACACACACAGACAGACAAACAAAATAGCTAGTTAAAAATTTTTTTCCCCATACTTGTCAAATTCATAATATCCTGCTAGGTGTTATTCTCCAGGGACAAATAAAAAGCTTGCTCATAAGAGTGTAGGTTTTCACAGCTGCTATTTATTGCTGAAGTGACTTCCGGGTAATCTTTCTTAAAAGTAACCTTTATCAAAAAGTTTGCTGTTTGAGAGTGGACTTTTTTTTTTTTTTTTTGCAGACTATAAATTCTGTTTCCTGATAAACGTTCCAGGGCTGATTTCCTTCTTGAACTAAAGCACTGATTTATTGCTGATGGAGCATCTGATTCAATTGCTGAAGTTGGCTGATTTGCTTATTTAGCTGACTAAATAACAGAGTTGGAAGGGACCTTGGAGGTCTTTTAGTCCAACCCCCTGCTCAAGCAGGAGACCCTATTACCATTCTGTCCAGTCTCTTCTTGAAATCCTCCAGTGATGGAGCATCCACAACTTCTGAAGGCAAGCTGTTCCGTGATGAGTTGTTCTAACTGTCAGGAAATTTCTCCTTAGTTCTAGGTTGCTTCTCTCCTTGTTTAGTTTTCATCCGTTGCTTCTAGTCCTGCCTTCAGGTGCTTTGGAGAATAGGTTGACCCCCCCCTCTTCTTTGTGGCAATTTATCAAGGTAAAGAAGCAGAAAAGATAAAATGGAACGACTTTAGGGTGGATAATGCTGGTAACTAAAGAAGACTGTTACTAAAAAAAAGAAAGACATTTTGGTGAAATCTCGTAGCCGTGGGCTTGCATTGCCTTATGGCAAGACCTTCACAATGATCCAACTAGGATACATCTAGAAAGCTCACAAGTAGGGACGACAAGGTGTTTCCTGATAGTGAGAACAACTAATCAGTGAAATGACTTGCCTCTAAAAGTGATGGGTGCTCTAACACTGCAAGTTTTCAATAAGAGACTGGATAGCCATTTGTACGTAATTTTATAAGGTCTCCTGCCTTGAGCAGGGGGTTGGACTAGAAGACCTCCAAGGTCCCTTCCAGTTCTGAGTTCTACATTAACCCACTTCTATTGTCCTTTTCTGGAGTTAATATCTAAGTGGATGTTGGCTATGAGTCCAGCAACAGTAAACAGCAATCAAGTCTTCTGCCTCTAAATGTCAAATTTTCCTGTCTTAAGTTTCATTTTAACTAGGAGACATCAGCATATCATGTGAAGATGTCTTCTCATTGTGTTCATTTTCCATTGTTTATTTTATGGGTTCTATTATTTTACTTCTGTTTACATTCCTTTCATTTTCTCCCTTTTTATTACCTGGAGTAGCCCCATGGTGAGATTGGCAGCAAATAAATTTAACAAATAACAGCGTTGGAAGGGACTTTGGAGATCTTCTAGTCCAACCATCTGCTCAAGCAGGAAACCTCATAACATTTCAGACAAATAGTTGCTCAATCTCTTCTTAAAAACCTCCAGAGCTGGAGCACCCACACCTTCTGGAGGCAAGATGTTCCACTGATTAATTGTTCTCACTGTCAGGAAATTTCTCCTTAGTTCTAGGTTGCTTCTCTGGTTAGTTTCTATCCGTTGCTTCTTGTCTTGCCTTCAGGAACAAATAAATATGTTAGTGGGGAATTCTACGTTGATGCTGAATCTCTCTATGCTCTATTACCGGAGGTGATTTGCATTCTAACATTATGAAAGATGTGCTTTCCTTTTTCAAGTCTCTCTTTGCCAACCTTTGTTTCAAGCTAAAACAAAACAAAACAAAACAAAACAAAAAAAAAAACCAGTCAGTCAAAACAAAGGATTTGCCTTTTCATTTGGATTTGGGTTTTTCTTTTCCCCCCTGGTATTTTATCTGGCTTCAAAGAGAGTTTCACCGGTGCGCAATGCTAAAAGGAAGAATCGTTCCTTTTGATGAAGAAATGACTAATTCACATCCCATGTGGTTGTGCCCTTTGTCTGGTGACGTAACATTTCTTACCAGTATCATCCACAAAAAAGCGTGGAGGCCCTTTTTGTGCTGGCTGCCTGCTAAGCACTGTATTGGGAAATAAATGCACCTTGGGCACTTTTGCGTCTGTTTCAGTTTGCCAGGCCTAATCTTTGAAGGCCTCTTCGCTTTGCTCTTGTTTTAGTAATTATTTTGGCCTCTTGCACACCTATTTGGCATCTGGGGGGACCATGTGACGATTTTGCGTGTCCTCTCAGTGTTGCTTAAACAGTTCCTTTATTGTTTGAAAAAGCTCCTTCCAGTGTGGTCCTTCTCCACCAAAGTTCACTTTTCTTCCTCTTCTTTTAAATGAACAGTGCTAATGCCATGGAGATTGAGCAATGCATCGCCAACCTTGTGTGTGTGTGTGTGTGTGTGTGTGAGAGAGAGAGAGAGAGGGGGGGGGAGGGAGGGAGGGAGGGAGGGAGAGAGAAAGAGAGAGAGAGGTTTGTGCAACCATATCTGTTCTGTTTCTGGCATATTCTAAGAGGAACAAAAATACAGTTGGTAATCTCTTGCCAATGGCACTCAAACATCAGCTAGTAACAGGAAGTGATGGGGTTGTAGTGGATAAGCCAGCTGGACAAGGAGCTGAACAGGAATGAGGACTCATTCACTGCTCGAGAACAGGCACTGCAGATCGAGTCAGTTTCCCAAGTCAAGACAAGATGGAGAATCTGAGATGGAAGCAGATTGCTCTCAAGAATCCCTTTGGTGCAGTTGCAACTGGGACAAAAGGAGACCACAGCAAAACACACCGAATTGTGCAAAACTGGGCTAGTTTATAGGGAGCAGCCAATCTAGAAATAGCGGCCAAAATAGAAATATAACATTGGCATTATAATGAATATAATATAATATTGAAGAAAAGGGTAGAGAGAAGTTTTCAAAGTTCTGCTGATTGAGATCCAAGAACAGGACTCCTGTTGTTTATTTTTCTTATAACATTTTGTTTAAAACAACAACAGCAACAGAGTTGGAAGGGACCCTTGAGGTCTTCCAGTCCAACTTCTTCCTCAAGCAGGAAACTCTATACCATTTCAGACATGATGGAACACCCACAACTTCTGAAGGCCAGCTGTTCCACTGGTTAATTGTTCTGACTGTTAGGAAATTTCTCCTTAGTTCTAGGTTGCTTCTCTCCCTCATTAGTTTCCATCCCTTGCTTCTTGTCCTGCCTTCAGGTGCTTTGGAGAATGGGTTGACCCCCTCTTCTTTTTGGCAACCCCTTAGATATTAGGACATTGATACAATGTCACCCTTAGTCTTTATTTTCATTAAACTGGACATACAGTACCCAATTCCTGCACATGTTCTTCATACGTTTTAGCATTCAATTCCCCCCTATCATCTTTCTCGTTCTCTTCTGCACTCTTTCCAGAGTCTCAACATCTTTTTTATATCGTGGAAACCCAAACTGGATGCAGTATTCTAAGTGTGGCCTTACCAAGGCATTGGAAAGTGGTATCAACACTTCGTGTGATCTTGATTCTATCCCTCTATCCCTAATGCAGCCCAGGATTGTGTTGGCTTTTTTGGCAGCTGCAGTACACTGCTGGCTCATGTCTCTACTAGGATTCCAAGATCCCCCACAAAATGAAATTGTGAATGTGAATTAGGATATGTGAATCTCTAGTCTTCCATGAACCCTAATAGAAGCATTTCTGATGTTTCTTATTTCCAACTTCTTTGGTCTCCTATTTGACTCATTTCATCAGCCCATTTCTACAATTCTTGCATATTTAAGTGAAATGATGCTTACTGACTATCTTTCTGCCTGAGAACAGAATCCATGTTGCCCCAGTAAACGTGGGAAGGCATGTGTCAAAGGCATTCGGTGGCAAAATAAATTTCTTAAATGAATCTGGGATAGCTGAAAAAAAAAAGGCCTTTTCTGTCTCTGAAACGCTAAATGGATAACATTTGGGTGAGACGAATAAACAGAGTGATGTGATGTAAGACAGTGTCTCATATTTTCTATGAATCATACTGAACTGTAACAGGCCGAATATTAGTTCAAGCAAAATCCAGAGTGTCTTAAATTTGGGATACAGGTAGTCCTTGACTTAAGACAAAAATTGGGATCAGAATTTCCATTGCAAGGCAAGGCTGTTGTTAAATGAATCACACACAATTTTAGAATTTTTGGCATGGTTGTTAAGGGAATTGCTGCAGTTGTTAAATGAATCATATGATCATTAAAAGAATCCAGTTTCTCCTCTTGACTTTGCTTGTTGGAGCTAGGTGGGAAGGCTGTGAATGGCAATCACATGGCTAAGGGGTGCTACAACTGTCATAAATACATGCCAGTTGCCAATCAGTCAAATTTTGATCACACAGTATGATGCTGCAGTGGTCGTAAGGGTGAGGACTGGTTATGAGTCCCTTTTTTCACTGCCGTTGTAAATTTGAACAGTTGCTAAACCAATAGTTATAAATCGAGGACATTGTGTACTGATATTGAACAGAATGGGGAGAAGTTGCAGAGATATTTGTTGCATGTAACAAAGGGCAGAGCATTAATTGCAGAACTGAAGCTGCCATCTTGATTTTTTTAACCTCACTGTGGAAGACCCTTCCTTAAAAAGGAACATCTTTCTGAAAAACGTACCCAGGTGGTCACCAAGACCCAGTTCAAAAAACATATGTACTTTATTGTAATGGAAAACAAGTAAACCCAGTGCTTTTTTTGTAAAAAAAAAAGGTGCCGGAATTCACACGTCATACAACCCACCTTGCCTACCCTACAAGGTTCCATCCAAAAAACGTGCTGGAACTCCATTCTGGGCGTTCTATGACAAAAAGAAGCCCTGAGTAAACCCCAAAAGTAAATGTATGCTTGGAGAAGGAGACAGACATGTCTGCTAGACCAGCCATAATCCAATGCATATTCAGATAAGGAATGGAGAAGGAAAATAAATAAATACAGTCTGAAAATATGCAAATACATACCAGTATGCAATTAATATGGAAATGACAGCCCATCCCATTCCAGTATCTTCAGAAATTTAATCATAGAAGATATAGAACCGTTAGGCTGGAAGGGATCTTGGAGGTCTAGTTCAACCTGCCTGCTTTATGCCATCCCAGTCAAATGGTGGTCCAGTCTATTTTTGAAAACCGTCCATTGATGAAGCACCCACAAATCCAAGAAGGAAAATTAATCAGGGATTCTGCAGACCATGCTGCATCTCCTTTGGCTATGTATGGGAGAGGGAGGGAGGGAGGGAGGGAGAGAGAGAGAGAGAGAGAGAGAGAGAGAGAGAGAGAGAGAATTTGGCTGAAACTCACCCAGGAAATGTCTATGGCTGGGGTGGCTTTGAATCTGTCTCTTGAGCCAAATCTCTCTCTCTCTCTCTCTCCCCTACCTATTACTGTTATGGTCTGTTGCAGTCAGTCAGATGTTTAAACTGGATTTTACATTTTTATCTGCCTTTCAAGTCCTTCCTAAGGACCTGAGATAGGGAGGTTTATTATGGTTCTCATACAATCAGCTGAATTATTGTCTCCTTCTCCTTCCCCTCCTCCTCTTCTCCTCCCCCCAAATTTAGGTATTGCCTATCTCACTCTCAGAATGACACTGGGTGGTTTACATGATTCTTATACTAAATAAAAATATGAGGGTACACTATATACTTTGCCTTGAACATTTGAAAAAAGGGTTTGGTTGCAAATGTGACAAATAAATAGATAAGGCACCAGTAAAAGTCCACTTAAATACTGGTAAATCTACTCAACCAATGAGAAGCTGCAAATCCCATGGAGCTGATAGAAAAACTGTGACGATCAATATATTAAGAAGTGATAGAGCCTCCTCTTCCCCTCCAGTTGATGGATTGGATAGGAAATAATAGGAATATTTCCATGTAGATTTGCCTTGTTTTATTCCAGGACAACAGAACTCAACCATGCAGTGACTAATTTGCTTCTGGAATCAAAACAAGAGCCTTCATGTCTGCAATTTAAGAGAGGTCTCAGAACATAAGTATTTTGTTACCCCTTTTGAAATCACTGTTTGCACTTTTATTCTGTTCATCTTCCATCCATCCATCCATCCATCCATCCATCGATCCGTGGATCCATCCAGGATCCTTCGACTTTCCCTTTCTTTCTCTCTTTCTAATTTTCTCCTTCCCTTTCTCTTTCTTTCTCTTTCTCTTGCCCCTTCCCCTTCCTCCTTTCCTTTCCTTTCCTTTCCTTTTCCTTTCCTTTCCTTTCCTTTTCCTTTCCTTTCCTAAAGGCAGCAGACACATATTAATTTTTTTAGCATAAGCATACACCTCTACAAATAAAAATATCTTGTTATTCAATTTCAAAAACAGGGTACCTGTTAAGAGCGGTTGGATGAAGTACTCAAATATCTCTTTCCTGTGTTTTGTGAGGCCATTTTGTGCAAAGTTTTGTTAGATATGTATTCTTCCTCCATGGGCACATGAGGACCACATTCTGCACATGAGTCTATACAGAGTTTTCCCTAAAGCAGGGCAACTTTAAGACTTCAACTCCCAGAATTCCCCAGCCACCAAAGTCTTTTGCTTGGAGTCTTGCTTAACAAACTGGAAACTGAGATGTTCCATTAAAATATTGAGAGGTATTGCATTAAAGGACTGAAATTCCAAAGCTGGTATTTTTCCAGATGTTTTGGTTACAGTTCACTGAACTCTGATCCTTCCATTGCACATTATTTCTCTCAACTAAAGCTAAAGTAAAATTTATATAGAAAATTAGTGTGTTAAACTGTGATTGCGGATTCCTGTCTTTGTTTTCCATCACTGGTCCATGTTTGGAAAATTTCTGGAGACTACAAATCTTTGACAAGACAGAAACCAAATATTTTTAAAGCCAAATAGGCCGAATTGCAGTGAAAACAGGGCATTGCACTCATTTGAAACCTATGAACCAGTCTTTGTGCAAAAGGCTTTTGCTCTGCCCATGCTCAGAGGCACCCCACCCTTCAGTCAAGTTGATGACACAATCTTTTCTTCCTTGAGCTGGACGTGAATCATCCTGGTACTTTAGAGATGTTTCAGGGCAGGACCAAATTCCACTTGGGAGGTCAATTTCATTTTTTTTTTTTTAAAAAAAGGAAGAAATTACAGAGCAAACAATCCTGTGAAGAAAACGTCTGTATTTCAGAGAAAATTAAATACTAGGAAGCAGATATTTTTATGAACAGTTGCGCAAAAGCTTTAAACAATAGGATCACTGCAAATAATTCCTAAGAAATTCTGCATGACTATAGTTCTCTTTTCCACGGAAAAGCACAAAAGAGGCATTTCCAAACTAACATATGATATAATCAAAGGCCTAGTTCATTCATCCTGTTATCCTCATGATGTCCCTAAGTCATGAGATTTTGCTACACCATGACTGTGTTACACTACAACTATCACTATTTCCTAGGATAGAATATTTATTTGTTGGTTTTTATTCTCCCTTTATTACTTTAATAAGTAATTCAAAGAGGTGAATGTACCTCATACTCCTTCTTCCTCCTATTTTTCCCTACAACAACCCTATAAGGTAGGTTGGGCTGAGAGAGAGAGTGACTGGCCAAAAGCCTCCCAGCTGGCTTTCATGACTAAGGTGGGATTAGAACTCACAGTCTCCTGGTGATTGGCCTGAAGTTACCTAGCCAGTTTTCATGACTGAGGCGGGATTAGAACTCACAGTCTCCTGGTGATTGGCCCAAAATCACCCAGCCGGGTTTCATGCCTAAGGAGGGACTAGAACTCACAGTCTCCTGGTGATTGGCCCAAAGTCACACCCAACCGGCTTTCATGCCTAAGGAGGGACTAGAACTCACAGTCTCCTGACGATTGGTCCAAAGTTACCCAGCCAGCTAGACTATAACTCATTGTCTCCTGATTTCTAGGACAGCACCTCCACCACTGTACCAAACTGGCTCTTTATTTCATATGTTCATTGACTCATATATTGAAGCAATTTCTAAGCTGGCTACCTGAACAAGCCATGTTAATCCCAAATCAATTTATTTATTTATTCTGTGTGGGAATAAACAGAGAATTCAGCAAATGTTTAGTAACACCGAGCAGGAAGTAATTCAAGGATGTGTGAAGTTCCTTTGGTCACTTAATATACCTGAGTATTTATGTATGAGAAAGGTTTGTGGTGGTGCTACAGGTATGTTGATTAGGAAAATAAATACAGGTGTATATATATATATATATATATATATATATATATATATATATATATATATATATCCAAATTTCTTTTTCTGACAAAGAATTAAAGAATTAAATTGGGAGACTAAGATGGCCATCTTAGTCTCCCAATTTAATTCTTTAATTCTTTGTCAGAAAAAGAAATTTGGATTTGTAATGTTTCGCAATTGCGACTTGAGCCTGCTTAACGCCCCTAGTTGGGGGCTGCAAGGCAAAAGAGATTGTAAAAAGTAAAACTGCAGTATAGCAGTTAAAAAAAATGTCAGGTGTAATCTGTACAATCAAAAAGAGTACAGTAAAAAAACTAAAATACAGGTAGTCCTCGACTTACCACAGTTCATTTAGGGACCAAAGTTACAACGGCACTGAAAAAAGATGACCGTTTTTCACACTTACGACCGTTGCAGCATCCTTGTGGGTCATGTGATCAAAATTTAGACACTTGGCAACTGACTCATATTTATGACAGTTGCAATGTCCTGGGGTTATGTGATCCCCTTCCATGTGCTTCTGACAAGCAAATTCAGATTCATTTAACAACCATGTCACTAACTTAACAACTACAGTGATTCACTTAACTGTGGTAAGAAAAGGTTGTAAAATGGGGCAAAATTCACTTAACAACTGTCTCACTTAGCAACAGAAATTTTGGGTTCAATTTTCTTTCCTTATAGGACAATACGATAAAATATCTAATAAAAAGTTTTGCACAGTTGTATAACTTGGTGGATATATTTGGCCAGCTGATCCATGGGGGTGGGGTTAGCATCCCTTAAAACAGGGCTTTTCAACCAGTGGTACGGGTACCACCTGTGGTACATTGGCACCTGGCAGGTGGTACGCGACCATCCTAGAAAAGTGGCAGCAGGGAAGGGGAATGAGCTGAACCGGTGGCAGCACCGCACAAGCCTGAGTGAGAGATGGCTGGAGCTGCAGGGCTGTCAGGGCTCAGCGGAAGCGCCAGGATCAGCGTCAGGCTCTAGCTGGAGCTCGGCGTTGATCCTGGAGCTTCTGCTGAGCCCAGAAGACGTGCCAATCAGCTGGAATGTTGCAGCATCTCCAGGCTCTTGTGATTTACATTCAGAGGCTTGAAACTGATTCATATTTATGACAGTCACAGTGTCCCAGGGTCATGTGAAGTGATCAAAACCTGCTACAACCACCCAGCAGATGGGGGAATAAAAACCAAACACACCCCACCCCACCTCCGCTGCCAATCCCCAACAGAAATGCTCACAACAATGAAAACCTTGGACAGGAGGAAGAGCGCCTCTGGGTGGGCAGGCAGGTGTCTTGCTCAGCTGTGGCTTGGGGGGCACTTTTTTCAGTCCCATTGTAACTTCGAATAGTCATTAAGCGAACTGTTATAAGTTGAGAACTACCTGTACTTTATCCCTTTTTTCCTTTTTTTTTTGGGTCAAGTTTTTGACACCTTGCTAGGCGACTGGTGGTACTCGGATATTTCCATATCCTAAAAGTGGTACAATGGGTGAAAAGGTTGAAAAGCCCTGCCTTAAAAAATAATAAACACAAAAATTATCTGTATGGCCGTTGCTTTTGGAAATGATTGGGGCGAGCAGAGCATGTTGTGGGGTACCATAGAAAGAGCACTGTATGGGTAGTCCTCAAATTATGACCACAAATTTCTGTTGTTAAGTGAGACATTGGTTAAGTGAGTTTTCTCCCATTTTACGACCTCTATTGCCACCATTGTTAAGTGAATCGCTGCAGCTGATAAGATAGTAACCTGGTTGTTAAGTGAATCTGGCTTTCTCACTGACTTTGCTTGTCAGAAGGTCGCAAAAGGGGATCACAGGACTCTGGTCATAAATATGAACCAGTTGCCAAGCATCTGATTTTTGATCACGTGACCATGGGAATGCTGCAAAGGTCGTAACTGTGAAAAATGGCCATCAGTCTCTTTCTTTAGTGCCGTTGTAACTTTGAACGGTCACTAAATGAACTGTTGTAAATCAAGGACTATCTGTATAGAGACATGAGCGAGAGGTTCTATGAGGGCAAATCTCTGCAAATAAGGCGTTCTATGAAATCTTCCCGCCAGAGCAGGCCCTGGAAAAGACCCATCTATATTTGCTTAAAAGATCAGATTGTATAAATTGCATGGCACAATA
Source organism: Crotalus tigris (assembly GCF_016545835.1). Classification (NCBI taxonomy): domain Eukaryota; kingdom Metazoa; phylum Chordata; class Lepidosauria; order Squamata; family Viperidae; genus Crotalus; species Crotalus tigris. The sequence continues at coordinate 45,557 of NW_024097643.1, forward strand.
TAGGGCAGTGGTTCTCAACCTGTGGGTCGGGACCCCATTTGGGGTCGAACGACCATTTCACGGGGGTTGCCAAACAACGCAGTCCGCCAATTTTTTCCCCTTTTCCTTAGCTGTGCTCCTCCCTTTTATTCTATTGGCTTTTGAAAGCCAATAGAATAGACTCTCTTGAATAGAGTCTAATTCTATTGGCTTTCAAAAGCCAATAGGAATTGTCCAGGCTGTCTCTGCCCTGCTGAGCCCGCCAAAATTCCCATTCTGCAAACGGTGCTGCACCAGTTGAGTAGTCCTCGACTTACTACCGGTTGAGTAGTCCTCGACGTACGACCGGTTGGGGGTCGCGGCATTAAAAAGGTTGAGAACCACTGATATAGGGGAACAAGCCCATCAAGAGAAGATTCAGCAGGCCATCTGCATTTAAAAGACAACGGCCACTCTTTCGAAGACAGCAAAGTCCACATTTTAGACAGAGAGGACCGTTGGTTTGAAAGAAGGGGTCAAAGAGGCCATCTAGGTCAAAAGTGAACAGCCCTCTCTCAACAGAGGGGGAGGGATTCAACATTGTCTATCTCAGTGATGGCAAACCTTTTAGAGACCGAGTGCCCAAACTGCAACCCAAAACCCGTCGGGTACCAGGTGGGTGTGGCCCATTGGCTGGCTGTGGCCAATTGGGTGGATGTGGCCCATTAGGTGGGCATGGCTGCAGTGGTAATGGCAGACTGGGTGGGACTAAAAAGTTCAATCAATTCCAAATTTGCAAGATCTTTTTTTTTCCCGTGAGAAGTTGAAATTGACTGATTGATTGAACCTTTTTTTTTTCACACGGCGTCGGAAGCCTAAAGTGAAAAGGTTTTATAAAACCCAGCTGAAGGCCTAGGACTGGGGCGATGGCGCGAGTGCCCACAGAGAGGGCTCTGAGTGCCGCCTCTGGCACCCATGCCATAAGTTCTCCACCACTGGTCTATCTCCTGTCTACAACACAGTCCTTTCAATAGTTCCAAGAAGGCTCCACACACATTTGCACCACTCAGATGACCCTGAGGACACAGATAAACCTCCAAGTGGCCTCAATGACTCTCTAATGCGCTCTACATGGGGCTACCCTTGAAAAGTATTCGGAGACTACAGTTGGTCCAGAATGCAGCCGCGTGAGTGATAACGGGTGTTCCTCGGTACACCCACGTTACACCTATCCTCCGCGAGCTGCACTGGTTGCCTATTGGTCTCCGGGTCCAATTCAAGGTGTTGGTTATTACCTTTAAAGCTCTATATGGCTCAGGGCCAGGTTATTTGCGAGACCACCTACTACCTCATAGTTCCCTTTGTCCGGTTAGATCCCACAGGCTGGGCCTCCTTCAGGTCCCGTCGGCCAAGCAGTGCCATTTGGCGGGGCCGTGGGGGAGGGCTTTCTCTGTGATGGCGCCCACGTCTTGGAACCAGCTCCCCCCGGAGATTAGGACCGCTTCCACCCTGTTGGTTTTCCGCAAGCTGCTTAAGACCTGGCTTTTCCGGCAGGCCTGGGGTTTATAAAATCTGACCCCTGGATGAATGTTATTGTACTGTTTGTTTTGTCATGTTATATGGTGTTTTTATTGTTAGCCGCCCAGAGTCCTGCAGGAGTGGGGCGGTCTATAAATTTTAATAAATAAAATAAATAAATAAATAAATAAAGGAATGCAAATGACCAGCTGTCTGCAAGGAGTATAAATCCTTCCATTCCCCACCATCCAAAGCTGAAGAAGTTTCTTGGATAGGAAGCGAAACGTCTTCAGAGAAAAACAAGAAAGTCCAGTTGCCTCATGAAAAAGCGCCTTTGGGGTACCCTGCAATAGAGGACTTGCAACTGTCTAATGTTTGGCAATAGAATTCAGGGGCATTGGCAATATCACGTTGACGATCTACGTCCCTGATTCTTTTACTATTGAATTTGGCCTTCTCCGGAGTTAATTGGCTGAAATATTCAGGAAAACAGCCAAGACTTCAACCTTCTCTATGCAGATACGCTGCTAATGAGTTTGGTTCGACTCTATAGCCGAGGCATCAGGCTGTAGAGTCAAAATGATTCTAAATGGGGCCATTGGTTGTTGTTTTTTGCAGACATTTCATTGCCCATTTAGATAACATCATCAGCGTTACAAAAGAGTGGGGAAATACAATTGGAATCTAATCCAGGTTTGAGCCTTAATACATGGCACATTAGTTTCAAGCCTCAGAACTGCACTGAGGTTGCATTTGGGGGTACCGAACAAGGCCCTAAGAAAATTTGATTGAATGGCTTTCAAACCATCACAATTTCATAAGCCCTCAGATTCGTGTACGGAGCAAGTGAACGTTAGGAAACTTGCATGATGCAAAAAGCAGCATAGATGTGATAACCCAGTGGTTCTCAACCTGTGGGTCGGGACCCCATTTGGGATCGAACGACCATTTCACGGGGGTCGCCAAACAACCCAGTCCGCCATTTTTCCCCCCTTTTCCTTAGCTGTGCTACTCCCTTTTATTCTATTGGCTTTTGAAAGCCAATAGAAGAGACTCTCTTGAATAGAGTCTAATTCTATTGGCTTTCAAAAGCCAATAGGAATTGTCCAGGCTGTCTCTGCCCTGCTGAGCCCGCCAAAAGTCCCATTCTGCAAATGGTGCTGCACCAGTTGAGTAGTCCTCGACTTACGACCGGTTGGGGGTCGCGGCATTAAAAAGGTTGAGAACCACTGTGATAACCTATCACAGACCAAGGTGGTTCTGACAGTTGCCTGGGAAAATGAACAGTTGTGAATGGGGAACTGTCAGAACAAGGTGAATGAGGACCCAGATTGTTGGGGGCAATGTAAATATATATATATATATATACATTGTTTACTGGTGTACACCGCTTAGACAGTGCTCGCACTTAAAGCGGTATATAAGTCTCATAAATAAATAAATAAATAAATTTTTGTGCCTTGGTAATTCATTTACTAAAGATGGGGAGATGGAGAATGAGGAGGATGAGGAAGAAAGAAGAGGAGGAAGAGAGGAAGAAGAAAGAAGAAAGAAAAGGAAGAGGAGAGGAAGAAGAACAAAGAAAAGAGAAGAAAGAAGAAAGAGTGGGAGGGGCAGGAGGAGAATGCTTGAATTGCTTATAAAGTCATATGGGCAGGATAAAAATCTAATCAATAAAGTGGGAAGCCTGTCGGATTGAACTAATGCTCGATAAGAGAAGCTAAATGTCAAAGTGCGAGATGGGTGTGTCAAAAAAAACAGAACAGGACATTGTCTGCAAGAGGAATGGGATACACACACAGACACATGGACACACAGACATACACACAGAGGCACAGACACATATATATGAAATATTCGTGGGGATAAACAAAAGGACGTAAAATGAGTGTGGGTGGAATCCAAAGCAAATGATAAATTTAGAAGAGGTATGTTGACATGGTTTGGTAATATAGAAGCAGGGTTTCTGGCTGGAGCATTCTGGGAGTTGAAGTCCACGCACCTTAAAGGTCCCCAGCTCCCAAGGTTGAGAAACCCTGATATGGAGAGTATAAATGAGGATTGAATTGCACAACCAATATTTGAGGGCAAAATGAATTATGTTTGTTATGGATTGTAATTTACAAGAGTTTATGACATATTTCAAGAGCTGGGTTTGCCAATGGTGATAAGCAAATTACTTATCAGAAATTACTAGATAAACTGAGCACTTGAGCCAAATGTGGTAGAGATTTATTCTGGTTCACCTCCCGAGATGAATCCAATTAATCTAATTATAGTCTGAATTAGGGGGTTCTAGGCCAGAACTCCAGAAGCTGCTAAAAGACAAGCAGTCCTTGACTTACAACCACAATTGAGCCCCAAAATTTCTGTTGCTAAGTGAGACATTTGTTAAGTGAGTTTTGCCCCATGTTATGACTTTTCTTGCCACAGTTGTTAAGTGAATCACTGCAGCTGTTAAATTAGTAACACGGTTGCTAAGTGAATCTGACGTCCCGACTGACTTTCCTTCTCAGGTCGCAAAAGGTGATCACATGACCCCGAGACACTGTAATCATCATATATGTGAGCCAGTTGCCAAGTGTCTGAATTTTGATCACGTGATCACGGGGGATGCTGCAACGGTCATAAGTGTGAAAAAGGATCATAAGTCCCTTTTTATGGCGCCCTTGTAACTTCAAATGGTCACTAAAAGAACTGCTGTAAGTCGAGGCCTACCTGTAGAACGCCCAACAGTCCAAGCAGGTGTGGTCAGTGATGAAGAAATGGAGTTCAATAACTCTTGCAGGTTGCCATTTCTCTCGTTTTATATGCTTTGTAATACTTATCTGTACTTGTTTTTTTTTTTTTTTGCTTCTATTTATAGCCTGTCCTTGATCTATTGATTCTATAAAATTCTTGCCAATTCTTGCGTTGCCTGTTGATTTCCAGAGGGAAATTGCAGGATACTCCTTTAAGATTTGGATGAAGTTGGATTATGGTGGCGGGAGTCATAGTGGGATTGACTTCCTGTGATTGTGCATCTTCTTTCTTAAGCCTGTGGATTATTTTATTTATTATCCGGAGTGTTTTGTTTGTAGGGCAAACAACTTCAACTATTCTCCAAAGCACCTGAAGGCAGGACAAGAAGTAATGGATGAAAACTAATCAAGGAGAGAACCAACCTAGAACTAAGGTGAAATTTCCTAACAGTCCGAAAAATTAATCAGTGGAACCACTTGCCTCCAGAAGTTGTAGGTGCTCCATCACTGGAGGCTTTTAAGAAGAGACTGGACAGCCATTTGTCTGAAATGGTATAGGTTTCCTGCCTGAGCAGGGGGTTGGACTAGAAGACCTCCAAGGTCCCTTCCAACTCTACTTTTCTGTTATTCTGTTAATTTATAGCTTGCCTTTCCTGCTGGTAGCCTGTCAAGCACTCCTTCCTCCAATTTTTCCTCCCAACAGCAACCCTGTGAGGAAGCTTGTGTAGAGACAACAGCTGGTCCAAAGTCAGTGTTTCAAAGCTGAGATGAGTCTTGCAGCTGCTGTTATTCTCATTTTTAAGCCTGCAAATGAAAGAGATCTGATGAGCCCTATGGGGAAAGTATGCTGGATCTCCCATGCCATTGCCAATTGACTCCCCAACCCAAGGGATCCGAGACTTGGGTCTTTCGCAGGTTGTGGGGGTTGATGCTCATCCTTCTCAAGTCTCCGGTTGGTTGATCCATTTGCAAAAGAGAAATGGGGGGAGAGGACAGGAAAAAGGAGGATAGATTTACAGAATGCACGGAGAGCGAAGGGGAGAAACGCTTGACAAGGAGATGGTGGACTGCCTTGGTTTACTTCGCTAACCTACTTTGGCCTGGCCAGCATCTAAACCAGTGGTTCTCAACCTGTGGGTCGGGACCCCATTTGGGGTCAAACGACCATTTCATGGGGGTCGCCAAACAACCCAGTCCGCCATTTTCCCCCCCTTTTCCTTAGCTGTGCTACTCCCTTTTATTCTATTGGCTTTTGAAAGCCAATAGAATAGACTCTCTTGAATAGAGTCTAATTCTTTAGTCTTTGACTTACGACCGGTTGGGGTCTCATTAAAAAGGTTGAGAACCACTGTTCTATTGGCTTTTGAAAGCCAATAGAATAGACTCTCTTGAATAGAGTCTAATTCTATTGGCTTTCAAAAGCCAATAGGAATTGTCCAGGCTGTCTCTGCCCTGCTGAGCCCGCCAAAAGTCCCATTCTGCAAACGGTGGTACACCAGCTGAGTAGTCCTCGACTTATGACCGGTTGAGTAGTCCTCGACTTACGACCGGTTGGGGGTCGCATCATTAAAAAGGTTGAGAACCACTGATCTAAACTAAGATTTCCTGTAAGCACAAATGCCTTGCTAAAGTTGAGCTGCGCTTCAAAGACAGGTCGGGCAGATTTTTTTGGGGGGGGGGGCATCAGCTCAATTGTGGCTCAACATTGTCTTCTCTCCAGAGAGGCAGCTTGTCCCCCCCCCGCAGCTAAGCCACACTTCGTTTTAACCAGGTTTGTTGAGTATGCGGCCAGGTGGATGCCTTGCGCTCCAGTCCCAAAGTTCCCAAGCAAAGCGCACTACTTAAGCAACCTAGAACTAAGGAGAAATTTCCTAACCGTGAGAATAATTAACCAGTGGAATGGCTCGTCTTCAGAAGTTGTGGGCGCTCCATCACCGAAGGCTTTTAAGAAGAGACTGGACAGCTACTTGCCTGGAATGGTATGGTCTCCTGCCTAAGCAGGGGGTTGGACTAGAAGGCCTCCAAGGTCCCTTCTGGTGATGATGATGATGATACCATTTGTCTGAAATGGTATAAGGTTTCCTGCCTGAGCAGGGGGTTGGATTAGAAGACCCCCAAGCTCCCTTCCAGCTCTGAAGCACAGGACGGCTCGGGCGTCAAGTACGAAATCCCCCTTTCTGCCCCCTCCCAAAGCATGACGGCTGCAAAGAGAGATGGGCTTGAGCGTGATCCCCAGCGCACCCATCTTCCCCAAGCCGCCGGACCCCCTCGGCCATCTTCCACGGGAAGGACTCCCACCCCACCCCACCTTCCTCTGCTTTTCCACCGCAAGCTGCCCACCCCCGCCCCGCGGAGCTTTGCAGGGCAAAGTAGCGGGACGCCGGCCCCGGGGAAGGCACTTTTCAACGGGAGCCTTCAAGCACCTGCCCATTCCCGCTAGAGGTGGACTTCTGGCCGGCGCTGACGTCACTCCTCGCCCTTACCTGCTCGCTCGTCGGTGCTGCCGAGCCCCGAGGAAGCCTCGACGCGCCTCCCGCGGCGGCAGCAGCAGCAACTCTGTGCTGGGCTTCGCGCTAATCGCTTACAGAATTCCGGATCACTTTGCTCTCGCCTGCTCAGCTCCGCTCCCGCCGCGATGTCGCTCCTGCTAGAGGCGGTGGGCTTCTTCCTGAGCACCGTCGGCTGGGCGCTGCTGGCCGTCACCCTCTTCAACAGCTACTGGAGGGTCTCCAGCGTCTCCGGCAACGTCATCACCACCTCCACCATCTTCGAGAACCTGTGGCAGAGCTGCGCCACCGACTCCACCGGCGTCTATAACTGTTGGGAGTTCCAGTCTCTGCTCGAACTGCCCGGTGAGCGGCGGGAGGCGAGATCCGGAGGGTGGTGGGAACCTGGCCCTCCGGGAAGGGGGGGGAGGGCTGGCGACCCCTCCTCCTACCCCCGGGGATGATCGCCCTGGGGACTGGGTCGGGGAAGGATGGGCGCTATAGTCCTGCGCTCCCCAAGGGCGTCGGGGTGGAAAGGGATCCGCGGATCGAGGCGGATCGCTTGCCCGGATCCTGACTGAGCAGGGGGTTGGACTAGAAGACCTCCAAGGTCCCTTCCAGCTCTGTTATTCTGTTAATTGATCTTTCCCAGCCATCGATTCGAGCGAGCAAGGTGCATCGGTGCCGTTCCCACGCCCAGAGCCCTATCGGGGGAATCTAGGTTGATTCCCAGATCTTGAGCCGGCTTTGGGGAGTCTTTTGGGGAAAATCCCTCGGTAGCTGGGGTTCCCGGACTGGCCCTTCCAGAGACGTGGGACCACAATACCCATCGTTCTGTGGTTGCAAGCGTTTGTCATGCAGGCCCCCCGGGGGGTGGGGCAGGGAGGGGTCCGCGCTGTTGGGTTGAGCGGGCTCTGGCTCTCTTTGCACCCCATTCAAACTGCGTCTCTTCCCCGCTGTACCCCAGTTGTGCTGATTGGGGAATTCTGGGAATTGAAGTTCACACATCTTTAAAGGTTTTTTTTTTTCAAATTTGAAAAACACTGCCTGGACATGCAGCTAACGGGTACCTTCCTGACTTCGATGACCACTCCATAAATCAAAGTCCGTCTCGTGCAAATCTCTTGCAATCAACCGTAGAACAATCTTTTTTTTTACCACTCGATTTAATGTGACCAATTCAGAGAATGCCACTTTATTTCATTGCAAACCTGAGGATTCTTCCTTGAGTCTTTCTGTTAAGATTTAGTACTACGGTACTTCCCTCCTGCCCTTTATTCTGCTCAACTGGCAGAAATTCAGCAGCATGGAAGGAAATTCCCCTTCCATGCCTAATACTGATCCATTTGTGCAGACATATTTCTTTGGTCATCGAGAGAGAACGATATTTTATTTTATTTTATTATTTGATTAATTTATTTATTTGGTGAAGAGTTCCTTTCCCGTGCCAACTCAACTTCTAAATCAGGCGAGGATTTCTAAGGGCTAAAAAAAGAAATAGCTTTTTCCCCCGCGGCTGCGAGCAAATCCGTACATCCCTCCGCGTATTTCCCACAGAGCCAGCAGGGGGCAGCAAGGAGCAGTTATCTGATCGTCGATAGAAAAAAAAGATAATAATTCAGATTAGATTAACTGTAAACATATTTTTGGCTACAATGGTAGTTCTCGGTGCCAGCCAAGGCTATATTTTAGGCAGTATGCACATCAATATCCTGGTAAGTTGTTTGCGGAACCAATCGCAGAGGTTCAAAAAGGCTGTGAGGTAAAGTTGTGAAACTCTCATCCGCTGTTGCCAACTTCACAAGCAAAGATGCCTGCCCTTTGCAACTTTGCATGGGCGATTAGTTTGCAGCTGTCACACCAATGTGGAAAAATGTGGTTGGTTTGGTTTCTCCTTAATGTGTTGTTTGAACTTAGCCAGTCTGGTTTGTAAACCATAGTTTGTGCCTTAGCATCTTGTGTGAAGCCAGCATACCATGGTCAAGCCATCGTTGCTAACTACAGGATGTCCTTGATTTACGGCCACAGTTGAGCCCAAATTTTTGTCGTTAAGTGAGACAGTTAAGTGAGTTTTGCCTCATTTTACAACCTTGCTTGCCACAGTTGTTGTTTTTTTTTAAAGATAATTTTTATTAAATTTTGACATTTTACAAAGACAAAACAGCCTTCCCACCAACCCCCCCAACCTTCCCATTCCCCCCCCGACCTTCCCAGAGCTAGATATAGACTTAATTAAAATTTCATCAAAAAATCTTAAAAAACAATATAAACCATAAATAAATCTAACAGTTAAAAATCTAAATCTAAATCTAAAAATCTAGATACATTAATTAGAAAAATTATAAAATAATTAACAATAGTATATATATATAAAAAACATGAATACAAAAAATAAATGTTTAGAAAAGAAAAGAATAAAAAAAGGGAAAAAAGAAGAACAAAAAAAACGAAAAAAACCCCTAAATATTCCATTTTAAATATAAATTATTAAAAAACTAAATAATATTTTTTATATCTAACTTATGTTGTATAAAATCTATCCATTTTTTCCATACTGCAACATACTTCTCTTGCGATTGATCCTTCAAAAAAGCCGAAATCTTTGCCATTTCCGCCAAATAAGAAACTTTAAGAAACCATTCTTGCAAAGTAGGCAAAGATTCCTTCTTCCAACATTGCCCTACTAACAACCTTGCGGCTGTAATTAAATTTAACATCAGTGTAGTCTCCTTAGTATCACAATCAATAACAATACCTAACAAAAACAATTGTGGGGTAAGTTTTACCCTCCTTCTAAAAATTCTTTGAATATTCCACCATACCTTAATCCAAAAGGCTTTTATATTTTTACACGACCACCAAATATGATAATAAGTAGCATCCAAATATCCACATCTCCAACATTTAGGCTGTAAGGTCAGGATACATACGAGACATTTTTTGTGGATCAAGGTGCCATCTATAAAACAGCGTGAGAACCGCGGAGTGCAGCAGATATCAGCTGTCCCGCGGCTCGAAATCCCCCTCCCGGGCGAAGGGGGGGGGGGTAGAGAATCACCCGAATAGAGGTAGAGCCTCTCAAACCCCCCAGGAATTTTTTTCTTGGGGGGTGAAAAGAGAGCTCCCTCAGAGTTCGGGTTGCCTCCGCCTCCCAGCTGTCTTTGTTCCTTTGGGAACAAAGCTTGCCACAGTTGTTAAGTGAATGGCTGCAGCTGTTGCATGAGTAACACGGTTGTTAAGTGATTCTGTCTTCCCCGTTGACCTCGCTTGTTAGCAGGTTAATCACCTGACTCCGGGATACTGCAACCGTCATAAAGATGAGTTAGTTCCCAAGCATCTGAATTTTGCTCGTAGGACCATAGGGATGCTGCAATGGTCATAAGTGTGAAAAATGGTCATGTCACTTTTTTCGGGTGCCGTTGTAGCTTCGAATGGTCATTAAATGAACTGTTGTAAATCAAGGACTACATGTATGGTAAAGGCATCCAGAGAATAAGTAGCCAATTGTGCAGTGTGAATGCCATTGTCATGACTAGAAGACCTCCTCCAGCTCTGTTATTCTGATAATTTATTATGCATTAATTATCCCAATAGGCAGGTAAAATGTTCAGAGGATTAGAAAGCTGACTGGTGTGAGAACCAGGGTTAATATGGACTAATCCAGGAAAAACCTATTTGCAAAAAAAATCTCTTTTGACGCCATTAGAGGAGAAGAGCCAGATTAGTCTCTAGTTGTAAAAAGTCAAGGAGTCAGGAAGCACCTTTTTTACACTCTGGATAGTCCTCGCCTTACAACAGTTCATTTAGTGACCGTTCACGGTTAACGACAATGCTGAAAAAAGGGACTTAGGAATGTTTTTCACGCTTACGTCCGTTGAAGCATCCCTATGGACATGTGATCAAAATTCACCCACTTGGCAACTGACTCGTATTTATGACGGTTGCAGTGTCCCCCGGGGTCATGTGATCAACTTTTGTGATCTTCTGACAAAGAAGGTCAATGGGGAAGCCGGATTTGCTTCACAATCATGTCCCTAACTTGACAACTGCAGAGATTCACTTAACGACGGTGGCAAGAAAGGTCATAAAGTGGGGCAAAAACCCCTTAACAAGTGTCTCACTCAGTAACAGCAATTTTAGGCTCTGTTGTGGTTGTGAATCCAGGTCTATCTCTAATATATTTTATGAAAAGGCAAACTTAACAGCCATCTCACTTAGCAACGGAAATGTTGGTCTCAAGTCGAGGACCGCCTGTACGGTAGCGCCTCATCCTGCGACATTTTTGTTGAGAAATCTTAGGGTTTCTTCCTTGCTCCTGTTCAAGGTCTCTTTCAAAGCATTGCTCTGTTGCGTGGATGAAAATGGCCGCCATTTGTCAATCTCTGTCCGAGAAGAATTTGCGACAGGGAAGGGGAGACGTTGGACGGGGTGAGGCTGAGAGGATTCAGACTAGAACAGAAGATGGAACACTTGGCCTCAGGCCTTCCCCTGTTCAAAGTACAGCTGGGGTGGGAGCAAGGAAACAGCCCCGTTTCTCCTTGCTTCCTGGTTAATATTTGTTGCTATGCCTCTGCCAACACAACAGGCCTTTTGTGGGATTTTCTTCTGCCACAAAGAGGCAGGACCAAAGCTGAAACGGCGGTGAGGTGATCTCTGAGGATAAAAGATCAAGAGAAAAACAATCAACCAGAAATGTGTCAGTTTTTTCCCCTCCTCACTTTTCGTCACCTTTCAAGTTCCCAGAGATGCCTTCACTTCTTAGGGTGGTACATGTTAGGGGTCTTTGTAACCAGACAAACCCTGAATGCTGGCTTTGTCGCCTGGAAGGACAATGAAGGGGTCTTGCCGCTTAAAGAGCTGGGAGAGAGGAGCTGATTGCCGTGTCAAGTCTAACATTACCTAACTGTAGCATTTGTGAGATGATTCCGGGTCCAGAGAGCAGTTTGGTCTAGTGGTTAAGGCTAGAAAGCAGGAGACTGTGAATACAAATCCCCCCTTAGCCATGAAATTCAGTTGGGTGACTTTGGGCTAATCACCAGGAGACTGGGAGTTCTAGTCCTGCCTTAGTCATGAAATCTGGTTGGCTGACTTTGGGTTAATCACCAGGAAACTGGGAGTTCTAGTTCAGTCTTAGACACAAAAGCCATCTGGATGACTTTGGGCTAGTCCTTCTCATTCAGCCCAGCTCACCTCACAGGGTTGTTGTGGGGGAAAGAGGGGGAGTCTTTGATATGCATGCTGGCTTGAGTTATTTGTAAGCTAATGAAGGTGGGATAAATCAAACAAACCATAAACAAAATTTTTCTTCTCCTTCCTTGTGACTGTGGCAGATAATACTACGTTTCTCTATAGCCATTTCCCTCAAGTTAGTGTCCTGCCAATATGCTGGACTGCAAGTCTCATTATCCCCAGCCCATGGGAATTTGGACAGGTGAGATCTCCATGTTGGGAGGGTTTCAGGTGGTGGTGGCTAGCTGGCTGCATGCTTGTTTATTTTTTAAGGAACTAGAATTTGGGGTCAATTGCATAAGCTAGCCCTTTGTCCAGGGATTGCTATGGGGTCAATCTAAGCTGTTGCTACACAGGATATTATTTTGTTCTGGGTGAAAGAAAAGAGAATGTCAGTGCAGGCTGAGACCATTGACAGAAGAAAACAAACAGGACATATTTTTCGGAGGGCGGAGTTTATTTGCTCAGCAGATAAGTCAAAGATGTTATCACATTGACCTAAAGATAACTCTTTATAAAAATAAACATTTGGTTTGGACACATGGGCAATGAATTTTTTTGGCAGGGACCACGGTTTTTCCTCCATTTGCGGTTAGCTTCAATCTGCTATAAACTCTACCGAAGCTGCAATAAACTCTGCCGGGCCTGGTTTGTTGTCGCTTAATTTAAAACCAGCCAGTCATCTTGAAATGTAAATGTTTGTCTCAGCACTTAGTTGAGTGAACCATGGTTGAATCAGCCAACTCGTTCTGCTATTATATCTGCTTATACAGGCAGTCCTTGACTTACAGCCATTTGTTTTGCAACTGTTCAAAGTTACTTATATATGAGCCAGCCAGTGTGTTGCAGCTGTCAAAAAAGCCAACACAATCCTGGGCTGCATTAACAGAGGGATAGAATCAAGTTCACGTGAAGTGTTAATATCACTCTATAAAGCCTTAGTAAAGCCACACCTAGACTACTGCCACAATGTAAAAAAGATGTTGAGACTCTAGAACAGTGGTTCTCAACCTATGGGTCGCGACCCCATTTGGGGTTGATCGACCATTTTACGGGGGTCGCCAAAGAAGGCGATCCGCCATTTTCCCCCCTCAGGGGGCGCCGCCGCGGATGCGTGCCATGCATGGGGGCGCCGCCGCACATGCGTGCCGCGCATGGGGGCGCCGCCGCGCATGCGCGGCACGTTTGTGTGGTGGGGGTCGCCGTCACACAAACGTTGAGAACCACTTCTCTAGAAAGAGTGCAGAGAAGAGCAACAAAGATGATTAGGGGACTGGAGGCTAAAACAAATGAAGAACGGTTGCTGGAATTGGGTATGTTTAGTTTAACGAAGAGAAGGACGAGGGGTGACATGATAGCAGTGTTTCAATATCTCAGGGGTTGCCACCAAGAAGAGGGAGTCAAGCTATTCTCCAAACCACCTGAAGGCAGGATAAGAAGCAACAGATGGAAACTAATCAAGGAGAGAAGCAACCTAGAACCAAGGAAAAAATTTCTGACAGTTGGAACAATTAATTAGTGGAACAACTTACCTCCAGAAGTTGTGGGTGCTCCACCACTGGAAGTTTTTAAGAAGAGACTGGACAACCATTTGTCTGAAATGGTATAGGGCAGAGGTGGCGAACCTATGGCATGCGTGCCAGAGGTGGCATGCGGAGCCCTCTGTGGGCACGCACCATCGCCCCAGCACATGTGATCTCTAAAAGTTCGCCATCACTGGCCTAAGGCCAGCCAGCCTGGAGCCGCCATTGGGGAGCCCACCATCCCACCTGCCAGAGGCCCCCTGGATCTCTCCCAACCCTGCCCGGCTCCCACAGGTGTCCCTCCCCATAAGCAACATCAAGGTGGCCATGCCCACCCCGGCTATGCCCACCCAATCTGTCATGACTACTGCAGCCATACCAATCCAGTGGCCACGCCCACCCAGTGGGCCACACCCACCCAGCACTCGGTGATATATAAGTGGGTTTTGGGTTGCAGTTTGGGCACTCGGTCTCTAAAAGGTTTGCCATCACTGGTATAGGGTTTCCTTCCTGAGCAGGGGTTGGACTAAAACAGAGGTCCCCAACCTTTTGGGCACCAGGGACCGGTTACATGGAGAGAGCTTTTTCCGCAGACTGGAGGGTGCGTGGTTTTGTGTGCTGCCTGCATCCCGCAATGGGGCTTTGCTTGTTCATGTGGCCTGGTTGCTGGCATGCTGTGGCCCGGTACCGGTCCATGGATCAGGGGTTGGGGACCCCTGGCCTAAAGGACTTCCAAGGTCCCTTCCAACTGTGTTACTGTGTTGTTCTATTACAATGGCGCTGAATAAAGTGACTTATCACTAGACTTTGCACTTATGATTGTCGTGACATCCCTAGGGGGACAAGTTGTCAAGACTGAGAAACACTGGTTTAGAAGGTGTGTGACTCTGAAATCAAAATGGCTGGCTGGAGAATTCTGGGAATTGAAGTCCACAAGTCTTAAAGGCGATAGGTTTGAAAAACACTGGTTGAACTTTTGGGAAGTTAATTGTGAATAAATATTCATGCAACCCTGATTACATTTAGTATATAAAATAATAATTAATTAATTGTAATAATTAAACTTGTCTGCATTCCTACCTCTCTTTTATCATTTGCTTATAGATACAGGTAGTCCTCGACTTACAACAGTCTGTTTAGTGACGGTTCAAACTTACAACCCCACTGAAAAAAGTAACTTATGACCATTTTTTTAACACTTAACCACTGTTGCAGCATCCCCGTGGTCATGGGATTTACATTCAGATGCTTTGACAACTGACTCACACTTACGTGATTTACATTTGGATGCTTGACAACTGACTCACATTTATGACAGTTGCAGTGCCCCAGAGTCACGTGATCCACTTTTGTGACCTTCTCAAAAGCAAAGTGAATGGGGTAACCAGATTCACTTAACAACCATGTTACTAATTTAAGAACTGCAATGATTCACTTAATAAATGGGGCGAGAAAAGTCGTATAAAGTGGGGCAAACCTCCCTTAAAAAAAAAATCTCACTTAGCAACTTAAATTTTGGGCTCAGTTGCGGTCATAAATTGAGGACCGCCTGTATAAAATAAAAAATATATTATTTTTTTAAAAAGGCAGTGGAGAAGACTCATTATTTTTGGTTTTTGTCTCCCCTCCAGCGTATCTGCAAGCTTCGCGGGCCCTCATGATCACCGCGTTGGTCCTGGGTTTCTTAGCCATTGTGAGCAGCATGGTGGGCCTACAGTGTACCAAAGTGGGTGAAAACAATCCCGATGCGAAAGCCAAGATGGCGGTTGTTGGAGGCAGCTTGTTCATCCTGGCTGGTAAGTTTCTTTCTGCACTTGTCTCTCTGGCTCTTCTCGTTGGGTGGGATTATGAAAATACAAGCAGTTCTCGACATACGACCACAATCAACCATGGTGGCGCAGTGGTTAGAATGCACTACTGCAGGCTAATTCTGCTGACTGACTGCAGTTCGATTCTCACCAGCTCAAGGTTGACTCGGCCTTCCATCCTTTTGAGATGGGTAAAATGAGTGCCCAGATTGTTGGGGGGGCCATAGGCTGACCCTGTAAACCACTTAGAACGGGCTGTAACGCACTATGAAGCGGTATATAAGTCTAAGGGCTATTGCTACTGACTTCCCTCCCTTCCTTCCTTTTCCTTCCTTCCTTCCCCTTCCTTCCTTCTCCTTAACTCCTCCCAGGGGTTAGAATGCAGTATTGCAGGCAAACTCTGCCCACTGCCAACAGTTCAGTTCCGATCAGCTCAAGGTTGACTCGGCCTTCCATCCTTTCAAGGTTTGTAAAATGAGGACCCAGATTGTTAGGAGCAATAAGCTGACTCTGCAAAACTCTTAGAGAGGGCTGTGAAGCTGTATATAAATCTCAGGGCTATTGCTGTTGCTATTGAGCCCACAAATTCTGTTGCTAAGCAAGACAGTTGTTAAGTGAATTGGGCCCCATTTTACGACCTTTTTGCCCCCCTAGTTAAGCAGATCACTGCAGTTGTTAAGGTTATCTGACTTTCCCCATTGATTTTTCTTGCTGGAAGCTAGCTGGGAAGGTTATGAATGGTGATTTTTTTTTTGCATCCAGTTTTGCTCACCCTATTATAAAAAATGTTAAGACTTTGGAAAGAGTACAGAGAAGAGCAACAAAGATGATCAGGGGGCTGGAGGCTAAAACACGTGAAGAACAGTTGCAGGAATTGGGTATATCTAGTTTAATGAAAAGAAGGACTAGGGTGACATGATAGCAGTGTTCCAATATTTGAGGGGCTGCCACAAAGCAGAGGGGGTCAACTTATTTTCCAAAGCACAGAGGGCAGGACAAGAAACAATGGATGGAAATTAATCAAGGAGAGAAGCAACCTAGAACTAAGAAGAAATTTCTTAACAGTAAGAACAATTAACCAGTGGAACGGCTTGCCTTCAGAAATCGTGGGTGCTCCATCACTGGAGGCTTTTAAGAAGAGACTGGACAGCCACTTGTCAGAAATGCTATGGTCTCCTGCATGAGCAGGGGATTGGACTGTGGTTCTCAACCTTTTTAATGCCACGACCCCCAACCGGTTGTAAGTCGAGGACTACTCAACTGGTGCAGCACCATTTGCAGAATGGGACTTTTGGCGGGCTCAGCAGGGCAGAGACAGCCTGGACAATTCCTATTGGCTTTTTAAAGCCAGTAGAATTAGACTCTATTCAAGAGAGTCTATTCTATTGGCTTTCAAAAGCCAATAGAGCAGTGGTTCTCAACCTCTGGGTTGGGACCCCATTTGGGGTCGAACGACCTTTCACGGGGGTCACCAAACAATGCAGTCCACCATTTTTTTCCCCCTTTTCCTTAGCTGTGCTACTCCCTTTTATTCTATTGGCTTTTGAAAGCCAATAGAATAGACTCTCTTGAATAGAGTCTAATTCTATTGGCTTTCAAAAGCCAATAGGAATTGTCCAGGCTGTCTCTGCCCTGCTGAGCCCGCCAAAAGTCCCATTCTGCAAACGGTGCTGCACCAGTTGAATAGTCCTCGACTTACGACTGGTTGAGTAGTCCTCAACTTACAACCAGTTGGGGATCGCGGCATTAAAAAGGTTGAGAACCACTGCAATAGAATAAAAGGGAGTAGCACAGCTAAGGAAAAGGGGGAAAAATGGTGGACTGTGTTGTTTGGCGACCCCCGTGAAATGGTCGTTCGACCCCAAATGGGGTCGCGACCCACAGGTTGAGAACTATTGGACTAGAGGACCTCCAAAGTCCCTTCCAACTCTCTTATTCTGTTATTCTGATTGTCATAAACACACGCCAGTTGACAGGTGACCAAATTTTGATCAGATGATATCACATGGGGATGCTGCAATGATCGTAAGGGTGAAAAAAGGCCCTAAGCCACTTTTTTCAGTGGTGTTGTAACTTCAAATGGTCACTAAATGAACTGTTATAAGTCAAGGACTACCTACCTGTATTCCTTTCGTTCTGTTTCTGAAGAACTACCCCTCATAGCTAGTAAGGTATAGTGCTGAACCTTCAGGACAGAGACCCATGTTCAAATCCATTGTCAGTTACGGAAATCTACCTCACAGGGTCGTTGTGTGGAAATCACCCCTGTAAGTGTCCTAGAGCTTGAATTCAATCTATGTCCCATATATATGGAAGTTTCAAAATCATCAAACTGAGAAGCGGGTGGCAATATGCCCCAAACAGTTTAAACTTTAAAAAAAATTCCATTAAATTGACATAAGAATAGTTCTTCCGTCGGATACTGGCTTTGCTCTTTACAGGTCGTCCTTGACTTACGACCACAACTGAGTCCAAAATGTTCATT
The DNA here is from genome assembly GCF_016545835.1 of Crotalus tigris. NCBI lineage: Eukaryota > Metazoa > Chordata > Lepidosauria > Squamata > Viperidae > Crotalus > Crotalus tigris. The sequence continues at coordinate 63,305 of NW_024097643.1, forward strand.
GCTAAGCGAGACACTAGTTAAATGAATTTTGCCCCACTTTACTACCTTTCTGGCCACAGTTGTTGTGAATCGCTGCAATTAGTTAAGTTAGTTTCAGGGTTGGGAAATGAATCTGGCTCCGCCATTGACTTTGCTTTGTCAGGCGGTCACAAAATGGGATCACATAACCCCAGGACACTGTGACTGTCATCAATCCATCAATTGCCAAGTGTCCGAATTCCATGGGGAATGACGCAACCGTCATAAAAGAGTCATAAGTCAGCTTTTTCAGTGCCGTTGTAACTTAGAACGGTCACTAAAGAAATAGTTGTAAATCAAGGACTATATGTACAAGGCTACAAGGATACTCTACTAACATTTTCACTTAAAAGAGCAAACTGGCCTACAAGAAAGACCAAATGAAGAACAGAATAGAGGCATGGGAAGACAAAGCACTACATGGCCAATATGTTAAAAAAATAGCTGGGAAAGCAGATAATAACAAGACCTGGCAATGGCTAAGAGCAGGAAAATTGAAGAAAGAGACCGAGGGACTAATTCTGGCTGCACAAGACCAAGCCTTAAGGACAAATGCATATAAAGTCAAAATTGAGAAGACAGCAACAGACAGTAAGTGCCGCCTATGCAAAGAAGCTGAAGAAACAGTGGACCATCTGGTAAGCTGTTGCAAGAAGATTGCACAGACTGACTACAAGCAGCGGCATGACAAAGTAGCAACAATGGTGCATTGGAAGATCTGCAAAAAATATCATTTGCCTGTAAGCAAAAACTGGTGGGATCATAAAATAGAGAAAGTCATAGAAAATGATAAAATTAAACTGCTCTGGGACTTCAGAATTCAAACAGACAAGCACCTGCAACATAACACCCCAGACTTAACAATTGTCGATAAGAAAGACAAAAAAGTCTGGATAGTGGACGTGGCAGTGACTGGAGACAGCAGAATAGAGGAGAAAGAACTGGAGAAGATAACAAAATACAAAGACCTACAAATAGAAATAGAAAGACTGTGGCAAAAGCAAGCAAGGGTAGTACCAATAGTCATAGGCTCCTTGGGTGCAATCCCAAAACAACTGGAGCACCACTTGAACACCATTGGCATTGACAAATTCGCTATTAGTCAATTGCAAAAGGCGGCCTTACTAGGAACTGCTTCCATCCTGCGACGATATCTGTAATACCATCAAACATCCACATCTGCCTATCCCAGGTCCTGGGTAAGGACTCGATAGGTAGACAAAATGCCAAATCCAGTCTGAACATCTGGCTGACTGTGCGATGATCCATAATAATAATAATAGTTGGAAGGGACCTTGGAGGTCATCTAGTCCAACCCACTGCTCAGGCAGGAAACCCTATATCATTTGAGACAAATGGCTGTCCAGTCTCTTCTTAAAAACTTCCAGTGTTGGAGCATTCACCGCTTCTTCATAGCTTCATTGCCACAGTGCTTCTTATGGTTCTTTATTACTTGATTCAATTTGCATATTACTTGATTCCATTTGTACAACTGCACATTTGTGAGTCTTCTTCCAAATGAAGGCATTGTCCTTCTCTCTAGATGATCCCTTGGCCCTCCAGTTATCGGATTTCCAAAAAAGCAAATCCTGTCAATCCACTCAAGGATTCACCCCAAAGCTGTTTCTTACCCCAAATGTCCTTTTTTCTCCCCCCTATTCAGGTCTGTGCGGGATGGTGACTGTTTCATGGTACGCCTTCAATATCACCCGGGATTTTTTTAATCCACTCTTTGTTGGGACAAAGTAAGTATCCAACACCTGGGTTCAAGGTTGAAAAAAGAGAATGGCAGGATGGACCATTGATTGATTTATGTTTTATATTTTATTTATATCCCGCCTTTGAGCGGCCTGGTGACCTAGTGGTGAAAACGTTGGCCTCCCACTCAGAAAGTTGAGAGGTCAATCCTAGGTAGTAGCAGATGTTTTTTCCCTAGGGTGCAAAGAAAATAATATCTACTGTGAACTCCAGAGGCATCAGGAAGGGCATCCAGCCAGTAAATGCTCAACTCCAACCAATCACCCTACCTCTACTCCAAATTAAGGGATTACAGAGTCGTAAAAAGGGAGTTTTATTTATATCCTACCTTCATTATTTTTTATAAATAACTCAAGGCAGCGAACATATCCAACACACCTTCCTCCTCCTATTTTTCTATAGCTGGTGTCTTAATGAGCCCCAAATGAGGGTTTTTAACAATTTCTTGCTCCTACTGCAGAAGATTGAAACAGATTCTTTTTTTTTTTTTATGGGATAGAACAATTAAGATGTTGCCTCCGGATCTCAAGTTAAGTTCCTACTTAAAGATGTTGTTCGCTAGGCGACTTTAGAACAGAATAGCAGATTTGGAAGGGACCTTGGGGGTCTTCTAGTTGGACAAATGGTTGTCCATTTCTTCCAGACAAATGGTTGTCCATTTGTTCCAGACAAATGGTTGTCCATTTCTTCCAGACAAATGGTTGTCCAATCTCTTCTTAAAAACTCCCAGTGCTGGAACATTTACAACTTCTGGAGGGAGAAGTTGTTCCACTAGTTAATTGTTCTGTCTGTCAGGAAATTTCTCCTTAGTTCTAGGTTGCTTCTCTCCTTGATTAGTTTCCATCAATCTTGCCCTGCCTTCAAGTGCTTTGGAGAATAGCTTAACTCCCTCTTCTTTGTGGTAACCCCTGAGATATTGGAGCACTGCTATCATGTCACCCCCAGTCTTTTTTTTCATTATAAACATAGCTAATTCCAGCAACTATTCTTTATATGTTTTAGCCTCCAGCCCCCTAATCATCTTTGTTGCTCTTCTCTGCACTCTTTCTAGAGTCTCAACATCTTTTTTACATCGTGGTGACCAAAACTGGATGCAGTATTCCAAGTGTGGCCTTACCAAGGCATTATAAAGTGGTGTTAATGCTCCACGTGATCTTGATTCTATCCTTCTGTTAATGCAGCCAAGAACTGTGTTTGATTTTTTTGGCAGCTGCAGCACATGACTGGTTCATATTTAAGTGATTGTCCACTAGGATTCCGAGATCCCAGGACTTTGAGCCAGTTCTTAGGACTCAGCCCACCCTTCCTGGATAGAGACATCTTAAAATCCTTCCATAGATCCACAAAAGTGAAATGTCAATGCATCAATCAATTAATCAACCAACCAATCAATTATATTCCTTTGCTTATTTAGATACGAAATTGGACCTGCTCTTTATCTAGGCTGGAGTGCCTCCTTGCTGGTGATCATCGGAGGCTGCTTTCTGTTCAGTTCCTGTCGGACCAACTCATCCCAGGACCACAGGTGAGAGCCAAGCTGACATGCCAAACACAGGTAGCTCTTGACCTATGACCCAAATTGAGCCCCAAAAGTAAGTGAGTTTTGCCCCAATTTACCACCTTTTTTGCCACAGTTGTTAAGTGAATCACTGCAGTTGTTAAGTTAGTAACATGGTTGTTAAGCGAATCTGGCTTCCCCATTGACTTTGCTTGTCAGAAGATTGCAGAAGGTGAATCACATGACCCTAGACACCGCAACTGCCACAAATAAGAGTCAGTTGCTGGGCATCTGAATTTTGATCACATGACCATGGGGATGCTGCAATGGTCGTAAGTGTGAAAAACGGTCATAAGTCACTTTTTTCAGTGTTGTTATAACTTTGAACGGTCCCTTAAAGAACTGTTGTAAGATTTCAGAATAGAATAGAGTAGAGTAGAGTAGAGTAGAGTAGAGTAGAATAGAGTAGAATAGAATAGAATAGAATAGAAGTAGGTCAGTGATGGCAAACTTTTTAGGGACTGAGTGCCCAAACTGCAACCCAAAACCCACTTATGTATCATTGGGTGTCGGGTGGGCGTGGCCCATTGGGTAGGCATGGCTTTGGTGGTAACGGCAGACTGGGTGGGACTAAAAAATTCAATCAATCAATTCCAACTTTGCGAGATCTTTTTTTTTCCCCGCGAGAAGTTGAAATTGATTGATTGAACCTTTTTTTTTTTTTTTTGCACACGGCGGCGGAGACCTAAAGCAAAAAGGTTTTATAAAACCCAGCTGAAGGCCTAGGACTGGGGTGATGGCACGCGTACCCACAAAGGGGCTTTGAGTGCCACCTGTGGCACACGTGCCATAGGTTTGCCACCACGGGAATAGGTCTTTGTCTCCGGCTTCAAGAATTGGGGAATAAATGTCACCACAGCCCTATTTTCTGAAATCTTATTGAATCCAAACACTGACATCTCTCTCTTCTGCTCTTAGCTACACATATCCCTACAAAGCTCCAAAGAGTGGCATGCCGGTTGCCAACCCCTCAGTCTCTCGTCCCCGTAGAGACTCCAACGCTAGCAGTAATGGCCAATATGGTAAGAATGCCTACGTCTAGCCCGGCAAAGGGTGGAATATGACATCTGTTCAGGTTGGATGCTTTCCTGGCAACGCTGAATGCCAAAGACTCTTTCAAAGATGACACATACCAAGGGAGAACCTTGTTTATCCTTCAGTTTGGACTTTCTTACGTCGTGAGGATGCTCTGAACCAAGAGGTGGACTGAAGGCATGTTTCTGGATCTGATCCTGGCCAATGCCACATTGGGCAAAGTTATTTATTGCCAAGAAGTGTAGATGGACTTTTAATATATATATATATATATGCATTGGTATAGGTATTCAGCATGGATGGAGATTGCTTCTCAGATTTTTTGATGTCTCTTGTCCAGAATAATTGATGTTGCCTACAACCGGGTCTGAAACTCAAGTTAAGTCACCTCCTGTGGTTTATCACTCAAGGGGACATGAATGTATGTGTGAAACAATTGATCCGTGCTTGGAGGACATCAAAACTGGAGGCCTACTCATAGTTAAAAATGCTGGGATATCCCTAATAGAGTGGAGATTTACTTCCCAATTGGATTTTTAGGTTTCCCTCCAGTCAACACTCCTATCTGCTGGAGACGCTAAATTTTGTGTGAATGTGTGTGAAACCTTTTTTAGGGGAAAATGGAGGTTTAACCATTGGATCAAATGATACTGTTATTACGATTGCCTTAAAAAACGCCTCAGCACTGAAGCAAAAGTATCCAGGAAGACCTTCAATTTTGAAAAAGCATGCCACGTTCACAACCCTAGCAATTTTATATTGCGTGGACTTCAACTCCCACAATTTCTGGCTGGGGAATTCTGGGAGTTGGAGTCCACACATCTTCAAGATGCCAAGGTTGAGCTATTGGGCTATGGCTTATTCTGATTTGTTGTCTTCTCTGAATTGACTGTCTTGGGTTGGATGGCCTCCACCTATGGATATTCTGGTCTCCCACCTTTCCCCAAAGCCATGTTCAGGAGGGAGATTAGCAGCTGGACACCTGCTTCCTCCATGCATCTAGATTCTAGAAAGCTAGTTTTGAGATCTTTAAAAGAAAATGGACCTGGGTAATCGGTTTCTTCAGGAAGGAAATTAAGATACAGCCAACCGAAAGAGGGAACCCTTCCCATTTTGAGATCTGGCAGACCTTCAAGCATCTTCATGGGCTTTGGTTTAGAGCAGTGTTTCTCAACCCTTGCAACTTAAGACATGAGGACTTGCACTCCCAGAATTCTCTACCCCAGTGGTTCTCAACCTTTTTAATGCCGCGACCCCCCAACCGGTCGTAAATCGAGGACTACCCAACCAGTCGTAAGTCGAGGACTTTCCCTGCCCAAGAGCGCTGCACATGCGTGGTGCCGCCCCCTGCACCAGCTGAGGCGTAGCTGGCAAGCGGCAGAAACAGCGCAGGGCGACCACTGGCTGGACCACCAGCTGGCCCAGCCCAAGGGAGGTAAGGCATCCACCGGGCCCCATGCGCGCCAGCAACCCTCCCTGCGCCCGCTGGCCTCCCACCTCCCACCCCTGGCCCTCTTTTACTTACATTTTTAGTAGTTGCTCAGCAGGGAGGGGTGGAAACTTCCAGACAGCTTGCCTTCGCTGCAGACAACTTGCAGCACCATTTGCAGAATGGGACTTTTGGCAGGCTCAGCAGGGCAGAGACAGCCTGGACAATTCCTATTGGCTTTTGAAAGCCAATAGAATTAGACTCTATTCAAGAGAGTACAGCTAAGGAAAAGGGGAAAAAAATGGTGGACTGCGTTGTTTGGCGACCCCCGTGAAATGGTCGTTCGACCCCAAATGGGGTCGCGACCCACAGGTTGAGAACCGCTGCTCTACCCAGAGGATCAAGTTGTAGAGGTTGAGAAACGTTGGCTTAGAGGAGTCATTCTTTAGATTATTATGCAAAGGAAGTTAAGAAGGAAGCTGAACAGGAATTTTAGCAGCACCTTTTTTTTATTATGGGGCTACGTATTGATCAAATGGAGGCGCTGAGCAAATAGTGACTTGGCTTCCTTCCTACCCGCCCAAGAATTGGAGCGACACATTCATGGACATGAGGACATTTTGAATTGTGTTGCATCTTGGAACCACAAACTTTGGCTTCCTTGCTGCTGAGGAGCACAACGCAAGTATATTGTGATATATTTTTTAAAAAAGAAAGAAGTAAGCATGTCTGTGACCTGTTTTATATAAATAGACACTGTTTACAACCACAGTATCCATTGGGAATTGTCGTCTTTGGAGTTTCAACAGGAAAAGTCGGAAAGGGTAAAGTGGGAGGGGAGTCCACAGATACATGAGCCAGTTTAAACGAGGTAAGTGATCTAACTGGCTGGGGTTGCATAGCGCAGTGGTCCCCAAACTTTGCTGCTTGGCAGTTAAGCTGGGGAAAGGGAAGAGGAACCGGGTCTCATGAGCAGCGGCCTGGCATGCACATGTGTGTGCCAGGCTGCTGCTCGTGCAAGTGGAGCTGCGTGCGTGGGTGCACACTGGCCCGCCTCTCATATGGCCCGATTCCGAACAGTAGTGGGCCATGACCCGGGGGTTGGGGACCCCTGGCATAGCGGAGCACACGTGCATTTCAACCTCACCTCTGGTTCGAGCCCAGCCGTATCACATTTATAGCACTTAGACTTATATATCGCTTCACAGAGCTTTCATAGCTCATCTTTTCATTGGTACACCATACTAGTCCTCAAGAAGGAAAATAAATTAAATCACAGCCGGCAGGTTAGTGCCATCCTGGAGCTTTCTTTTCAGGTGACATAAATGCCAGGGGTTGTGAAAATTGGCAAAAAAAAAAAACAATACCTCAAGGGAAAATAAGTCTGCATTCCTACATTTTTTTCTTTTAAATACTTGTGTTGTGCCATTCCTGTGTTACGTGATAGAGAAGGAACCCTGGGGCAAGGTTTCCTCCTGTACCAGCAAAGGTTTTTCTTCCCTACCGCTGCGTCCTGAACATACCTGGGCCATAGTGCAAGGCACGTGTACTTAGAAGCAAGGCATCAAAGCCAATGGCCTTCTTTACAAATCAACATTTAGGGATGTGGCTACATTTTTGCAAAGAAAAAAAGTAAGGTTCTGCATTTAGGCAAGAAAAACCAAATGCACAAATATAGTATAGGTCAGGGGTGTCAAACGGGCTGAATGCGTCATGCGGAAGCCGCGCCCACCTGATTGCCAGCAATGGCAAAACTCTTCTGATACGTTGCGTGACGTCACATGATGTCACAAATTTGACATGTCTGGTATAGGTGGTACCTTGCTCAATGGTAGCAACCGTGAGAGGGATCTCAGAATCCTAGTGGACAATCACCTAAATATGAGCCAGCAGTGTGCTGCAGCTGCCAAAAAGGCCAACACAGTGCTAGGCTGCATTAACAGAGGGATAGAATCAAGATCACGTTAAGTATTAATGCCACTCTACAATGCCTTGGTAAGGCCACGCTTGGAATACTGCATCCAGTTTTGGTCACCACGATGTAAAAACGATGTTGAGACTCTAGAAAGAGTACAAAGAGCAACAAAAATGATTAGGGGACTGGAGGCTAAAACATATAAGAAACGGTTGCTAGAATTGGGTATGTCTAGTTTAATGAAGAGAAGGTCGAGGGGGGACATGATAGCAGTGCTCCAATATCTCAGGGGCTGCCACAAAGAAGAGGGAGTCAAGCTATTCTCCAAAGCACCTGAGGGCAGGACAAGAAGCAACGGGTGGAAACTAATCAAGGAGAGAAGCATCCTAGAACTAAGGAGACATTTCCTGACAGTGAGAACAATTAATCAGTGGAAGAACCTGCCTCCAGAAGCTGTGAATGCTCCAACACTGGAAGTTTTTAAGAAGAGACTGGACAGCCATTTGTCTGAAATGGTATAGGGTTTCCTGTCTGAGCAGTGGTTGGACTTGATGACCTCTAAGGTCCCTTCCAACTTTATTATAAGAAGTCTGAGACAAAGAGCTATTCCATTCCCTCTTCTGTTCTCTATTCTATTCTATTCTACTCCATTTCTAGCCTAATCCCTATCCTATCCTAATTATTCTATTCTATTGTATTCGACAGCACTGGGTCAGAATAACAGAACAAAAGTTGGAAGGGACTTTGGAGGTCTTCTAGTCCAACTCCCCACTCAAGCAGGAAACCCTATCCCATGTCAGACAATGAAATGGCCATCCAATCTCTTAAAATCTGGAGCACCTACAACTTCCGAAGAAAAGGTTTTCCACTAATTAATTGTTCTAACTGTCAGGAAATTTCTCCATAGTTCTAGGTTGGTTGTCTCCTTGATTAGTTTCCATCCATTGCTTCTTATTCTGCCTTCAGGTGCTTTGGGGAATAATTGGGGTCTCCCTTTTAGGATGTGCTGGAACAAAACACTGTGTGTTGGTCAAATGATTATTAAACCAAAGTCTTATAAGCAAACAATGGAAGCACTGTTGCTTATGTTGCTTTGCAGGCATTGTTGCTTGTGTTCGGTAGAAATAAGCTTACTTTCCGCAACCAGCATGCATTTATTTAAAAAAAATAACCATCTTGCCCATTTTTTTTTTCCTGTGGATTGAGTGGTGTCTAGCATTCACCACCCCCTTACTTTGATGACTTTAGGAAGAAAAATCAGGCAACACGGGGCTTGTTCTTAGGTCGTATTTTTCCACTGGATGAAACACTCAGCAGATGTTGTGTTCTCTTGGAATAAGTACACTTGAAACACGTTGGCAGAATGTTCCGAATTGATCTATTTAACTCAGAACTGGAAACAAAAACATTTCTGTTTTATTCACAGCCCTACCCCTCCGTACTCCAGGCTTACCCAACTGCACCCATTTTAAAACACTCGCTTTCAACCTGAGTTAAAACGTGTTTTTCCCCCCCCCCCCCCTTTCTGGCTCAGAACTCAGAGGCAAATTATCCTGAACCTTCAGCCTTCTCAACTCAGCATTTTTTGTCGCTTCCTCAACCTTTGCTCCAGCAAAATGCCAAAGGTTCAAAAAAAAAAAAAAAATCAATTGTTTCTGCAATACGAAACTTTTAATCTTGACACTTTCTTGGTAAAGACAGGAAATTAATACCTCTCCTTAATCTTTTTTTGTTTTTTTTTTTGATAACAACCGAAACAGACTGGGCTTTATGTAATGACTGTACTAGATAGAAATGATGGAGGAGGAGGAGGAGGAGGAAAAAAAAATAATTTTAACCAACTATAGAAAATGAGGGCTGTTCACAGTCAGTGGTAGAGCTGTCGGCCTAATTGATTATGCTTGAAAAATATTAAATTCTGGGACAGGGGAATTTCACGGAGAGGTGAAAGGTATCAACTTTTGTCTCCGAATCCATACTGTTCATGTTCTCCTCCAGTATTTAAGAGGAGGAGCAGTCAATGTGCAAAACCAACATCCAACAATAAAGAATACAATCCAGAAAGGCTTACAGCAACCTTATTTCCTCCCCCCTCTTTTTTTCCAGTCTGACGCAGAGGCTCTCTTCGCTGCCTTTTCGAGCAGACCTTGCCCCAAAGTTTATTTCCCCAACTCCTTCCCTACCAAGAGATGGCACAAACAACACAATTCTTTGCAGGAGCCAGCTGGTCTTTTCCCCCCATCGACATCGGTTATGGAAACCATCCCACGCAATGGCGCAACTCAAACGGCAACATGTCCGGCCAAGCTTCCCTTGGGAAGGTGAACTTAAACGGCAAGCTTTCCTTTAAAAAAGAGAGAGAGAAAAAGGAAAAAAAAAAAAAAGGGGGGGCACACCTTCACCTTGCTCGGATTTAAAAAATGAACGGTTTCCGTGGCAAAGGGTTGCGAATTGTCAGGTTGGCAAGAACTTCTTCCAGTCTTGCAAGTACAAAGAAGAACTTGAGAAATGTTTAGATGGACTGGAACGATGACGCTCAACCTAACTTTGAAAATGTCCCTAAGAAAGGCAGGATTCGCAGACGGGGTTTCAGGCTCTGCATGCATCGTAAAACCCCTTGGACAGTCACTTTGTGGGAGTCACAGTCAGAAGCAAGAGGTCACCATCTTCCTTGGGGTCCTGGTTATTATCTCGAGGAACAAACTTCTGGTCATCTGGAAAGGGATGCTTGAATATATAAATAAGGAAACTAACCTCCCTCCCCGCCTCCACTGCGTAGGAGTTGTTATTGTCCTCTTTGTGCGTCAACTCACTGGCCAAGGTGTTGCATTTGTCTTCGGGGCTCAGGCGGATTAATTAAAATGAAACTTAAAATGAAAGGTCCCGGAGCCAAAGGGGTTAAATTCGGACGCCCACTGGTGCTGATGTCCTGATCCTCCTTGTTGATTCTCTGGGTCTAAAGGATCCTCACCAGAGTCAAATTTCTGTCGCATTTCTGGAAGGGAGGGAGAGAAATAACAGAATAACAGAGTGGGAAGGGGCTCAAGCAGAAGCCCCTACACCAGGGGTGTCAAACTCAATTTCATTGAGGACTGCATCAGCATTGCAGTTGCCCTCAGGCGGGGTGGGGAGGCCAGGGTGGGTGCGGCCTACTGGGTGGGCGTGGATGGAGTGGGTGTGGCCCACTGGGTGGGCATGGCCAGCTCTACATCGTTCGCGTCAAGGGTGCCTGTGGGGGCCTGGGCAGGAATGGGATAGATCTGAGGGTCTCTGGCAGAAGGGGGTGGGACCAGGGCAAGCGCCAAGGCATGGTCCATTTCTTCATTCCTCACAAAGGGTGACACCTCCCCAGCGTTCATCCAGGGGACGGGGCCAACCCGGCAGGGGCCAATCCCTTGCTGTTTCCAGACAGCCTTGTGGAGCTAAGACTGAATGCGTTTCAGCATAGAGGGCCACCACAAAACTGTACATTGGCTCCCTCCTGGCCGGCCTGGGCCAGGGCCAAGGCAGCGGGGGCCGTTCCCTCACTGTTTCCAGGATGGCTTCGGGGGCCACATAAAACCACTTCGCGGGCCGCATCCAGCCCCCAGGCCTTGTGTTTGACATGTCTGCCCTACACCATTTCAGATAAGTGGTTGTCTAATCGCTCCTGAAAAGCCTTCAGGGATGGAGCACCCACAGCAACCAAACAAGAAGACGTTAGGAGTGGGTGGGAAGAACAGGCCCCCAAGTCTTAGTTTGATATTGTCCGCCCTCTCAGGAAAGCTATAGGGGAAACACAACCAGATGCGACACTTCTACTTTATCGTAAGGCTACATTAACAGAGTCTTGCAAGTTTGAAAACATACATCTCCCATCATCACGTTTAACAATTAGGGAGGATCCTTTTTAAGCTTCTTTCTGGGTACTTCTTGCTTCTATCTGATCCTTCCCTAGTCAGCATCTCTTCTCCTGTCCCTCAAGGTCATTCCCACAAACCATTACAGATATTTACCATACCTACTGGTAGATAATTCCCCCCCCCCCCGGCTTCCAGTTTTTCTGCTGTTGTCCCAAAGATGCTTTTTCAAAAGGCAACTGGACATATATTTTTTTTCCTGAAGAAATTTCGCTTCTCATCCATGAAGCATCCTGAAGTTCTGACTGAAGGCTGGGGATTGAATGCCATGTGCTCCATCGTTGCAAGTTTTTTTAAAGAAGAGATTAGAACAGTGTTTCTCAATCTTGACAATTTTAAGGCATGTGGACTTCAACTCCCAGAATTCCACAGCCAGCAATGCTGGCTGTGGAATTCTGGGAGTTGAAGTCCACATGCCTTAAAATTGTCAAGGTTGAGAAATACTGGATTAGAAAACTGTTTTGCCCCCAAACATCCCTTTCGGAGAAAAGGAGAAGATGATAAAGCAATAGCACTTAGACTTATATAGCGCTTCACAGTGCTTTGCAGCTCACTCTAAGCGGTTTACAGAGTCAGCCTATGGCCCCCAACAATCTGGGTCCTCATTTTATCGACCTCGGAAGGATGGAAGGCCAAGTCAACCTTGAATTGGTGAGACTTGAACTGCCAAACTGCTGACAGCTGGCAGTCAGCAGGAGCCTGCAGTACTGCATTCTAACCACTGGGCCACCAGGCCTCAGAAGCCTATGCATGTTACCTGGATCTGTCAGGACCTCTTTAGCAGCTGCGATGTCGATGAATCTTTTCTCAGCTTCCTTCTTCTCATCTTCCGACTGGAAATTGTCGGGGTGCCACTGCTGAGCCAGCTTTCGGTATGCTTTGATGATCTCCTGCTTGTTTGCATTCCTGGGGGGAGGGATGAGAAAGAGGCCTGTTTAGGCTAGGACAGGGGTAGGCAACCTTGGCTCTTTTATGACTGGTGGACTTCAACTCCCAGAATTCCTGAGCCAGCCCTGCTGAGGGGAAAGGGAGAGGTTTCCAAGCTGAGCCATGCTGGCTCAGGAATTCTGGGAGTTGAAGTCCACGAGTCATAAAAGAGCCAAGGTTGCCTACCCCTGAGCTAGGGAGAGCTGAAGCCTCATCCCTTTGGGGGCCGGAAATTAGCTCCATGGTGTGGATTATACACAGGAGAAGCCCCATGTGTCTTCCTTCTGCCGGTGGAAATAGGGAGGCAGGTATAATTGCAGATTGCAGGAGATAAATTAAAAAGATGCAACCTAACATACTCCTTTTATCTACAGTATGTCCACAATGCTATAATTATTGGAGATTTACAGTCATACACCTAGGTAAAATTATTTTTAACTGACACGCCCATAAATGAGTTTAGAGCCCAAGCAGTGTTTTTTTTTCGTTCTCACCAATTATATAAAGATAGTCCAAGATGGGAAACTTATGGTGCTTCCATAAATTGTGAACTATAATTCCCAGCAGCCAACAGGGTCAGAAATGGGAGGATTTGGGAAGCTGTAGTTCAGCAATAGGGGGCAGGTGTCATGGCTCAGCGGTTAAAGATGCCGAGCTTGTCAGCTAAAAAGTTGACAGCCCAGGTTCGAGACCCGGGTGCCACATGATGGGGTGAGCTCCTGTCCTCGCCCCAGCTCCTGCCCATCTAGCAGTTTGAAAGCAGGCAAATGCGAGTGGATAAAATCGGTACCACTTTGGTGGGAAACTAACAGCATTCCATGGGCCTCGATATATAGTCATGCTAGCTGCATGGCCCCCGAAGCATCTTCAGATAATGCTGGCTCCGTTGGCTAAAAAACGGATACGAACACTGCTCCCTACAGTCGGACACGACTGGACAGGGGAAATTTTTACTTTTAGCTTTGGTTCAGAATATTTGGAAAGGCCTATGACAGTGATGGCGAACCTTTTAGAGACCGAGTGCCCAAACTGTAACCCAAAAGCCACTTAAGTATCGTCGGGTGCTGGGTGGGCGTGGCCCATTGGGTGGATGTGGCCAATTGGGTGAGCGTGGCCCGTTGAGTGGGTGTGGCTGTGGTGGTAATGGCGGACTGGGTGGGACGACCAAGTTCAATCAATCAATTCCAACTTTGCGAGATCTTTTTCTTCCCTGCAAGGTTGAAATTGATTAATCCATTGAACATTTTTTTTTTTGCACACAGAGGCGAAGGGCTAAAGCTAAAAGGTTTTATAAAAACCACCTGAAGGCCAAGGACTGGGGCGACGACGCGCATGCCCACACAGAAGGCTCTGCGTGCCACCGGTGGCACGCGTGCCATAGGTTTGCCACCACGGCCTATGATATCTACTCCCGTTCTCACTTTTACGAGACTCTGCAATTCTGAGCCATTATGTGGTCTGCTTCTTTGGAGCTATGTTTGAATCTACCAATTATGGCTTGGGTGGGAACAGGCTGTTGTGGCTTAGTCAACAAGCTATGGTTTAAAAAAAAAAAGGCTTGGCTGAACATGCTGTTCGTTCAAGCCAGATGGCCTTGTTAATGTAAATAGATTTTTTTTTTCCTGGCAGAAAGAAGTGCAGCAGCTGTTCTGGCGTCCCAAAATCATTAAACCAGGACTTCAACCTTCATGGTTACAGTACAGTACTAGGTTTTAATGTTCTATTACACGAGAATTCCTCTCAGCAGTTTTAATCCCGGATTGTGAAAGACTTGGATACCAAAGATGAACCTGCTTACCTCTGAATTCCAAGGATTTTGTAATAGTTCCTCTTCTTGGACTGTTTCAGCAGTTTTTGTGCCCGCTCTAGCCCCTCTTTTAATTCCTCATTTTCAGCATCAAATTCTTTCGCTTCTTGATAATCTTCAATGGCTGGAGATTAAAAAAAAAAAAAGCTAGTTTTAATTCTTTCAACGAGAAAGCTTCCCCCCACCCCCTAAGCTTTGACCCTTTGGTCAAAGACTTTTATAGAATCCAGCTGAATGGAACTATGCAACCTTCATCTGCAAGTACTCTGCAGGTTATCGGCCATTCTCCAAAAACAGACAGGGGCAGGACTCCTGTTTAGAGACAGTGTTAATCCCATGGGAGCCATTTTAGTAACGTTTAAGGTGTGAAGTGTCTGGCAAGGTTCAGGGCACCATCCCAAAGATGCTTTTTTTTTCTTTTCCCCAAATGGCAACTGGACTGTCTTGTTTTTTCTTTTTTATTTTGAAAACATTTTTGAAGCTCCTTGGATGAGAAGCAAAATGGTTTCAAAGGTAAAAATCAAGAAAGCCCAGTTGCCTTTTGGGGGAAAAAAAAATCACCTTTGGGACAACCACGATCTGGATGACTGAGAACCTCCACTGATGTTCAATTTTACCTCTTAACTTCCAAAATGAGAAAAAAAATGAAAGAACAGGAAAAGAGGTCTGGAGTGTACGCCTAGCCATCTGGTTTGTGTGTGTGTGTGTGTGTGTGTTTGGAGGAATTGCTGGTGAGACATATCTCTCTCCCCCAATGGCATTAAAAAAGAATTCTGAAGTAGAATTAGGTGTACGATTGTAACACAATACAACAGAAGAGATTCCATTTAAGGAAGAGTTCTGTGTTTGGTCCCATTTTTCTCCCTGCTAATAATGAAGTGTTGGGTTTGTTTGTTTTTTTTTTTTTAAAAAAAATACACTCCCAGGTTCAAGATAGATGTTTCGATCGCTTTTTATTGCCTCTGGATGAGATTTTTGGGTGGGCTGGAAATGAACAATCCGACTTCTGTATTTTGTGATTACAAAGGGGTTTGACTGGGACGATAGGTTTGCCAAGAAATGGATAAGCCAGAGAACCAGTTTGGTGTAGCGGTTAAGGCATCAGGTTAAGAACCGGGAGACTTTGAGTTCCAGTCTTGCCTTAGGCACGAAGCCAGCTGGGTGACCTTGGACTAGTCATACAATCTCAGCCCTAGGAAGGAGGCTGTGGCAAAATCGCTCCTGAGAAGCCTTGCCAAGAAAATGGCAGGGACTCGTCCAGGCAGTTTCTGAGATTTAAACACAGCTGAACTGAAGGAAAAATAAATAAGCAAAAGTAGGTTAACCCTGGGGTGGGAGGAGGAAGAAATGGATCGGATGAGGTTCCCCCTGGGGTGGGCATGAGATGGCTCGGATGCTGACCTTTCTCAAATTCTTCGTTCAGGATGAAGGCCTCTGCTCTGTCGCGCAGGACGAAGGTATTTCTGGGATCAAGCTGGTGGGCTTCACTGCAGAGATCTATTGCTTCTGCAACCCGTTTGCTCTGCGATAAGAGGTAGAAGAGGACTGCCATGTGTGGTGCTCTTTTGTCGGCTAACCCCATCCACACATCCCCTCCGGGTCCCGATCGTCTGCTCCAATTTACCCCCTGATAGCAATAGCACTTAGACTTATATAATGCTTCACAGTGCTTTCCGGCCCTCTCTAAGCAGTTTGCAGAGTCAGTCTGTTGCCCCCAACAATCTGGGTCCTCGTTTTAACTGACCTCGGAAGGATGGAAGGCTGAGTCAACCTTGAGCCGAACTGCTGACAGTGGGCAGAGTTTGCCTGCAATACTGCATGGCAGTAGGAGCGAAGGGAGGAAATGAAAAGGCAGGAAGAAAGGAAGGTAGGGAAGGGTAGCAGCAATAGCACTTAAGACTTATATACTGCTTCACAGTGCTTTCTAGTCCTCTCTAAGCGGTTTGCAGAATCAGCTTATTGCCCACAACAATCTGGGTCCTCATTTTAACTGATCTCGGAAGGACGAAAGGCTGAGTCAACCTTGAGCTGGTGAGACTCGAACTGCCAAACTGCTGGCAGCCAGCAGTCAGCAGAAGTAGCCTGCAGTGCTACATTCTAGCCACTGCTCCACCAGGGCTTGTGATCTCACAATGGGGTTCTTAACAACACGCTCTCGGTTTAATTGTTTTTACTTAACTGTTTAAGAAATCCATAAGGCTTTCCATGTGGAATAGTGTGATTCTGCACAGCTTAGAAATAGTCCTTGTGTTATGACCATAATGGAGTCCGCCCATTATGGTAATAACGTCTGGTTATTCGGGTTTTCTCCCACGTCAAATTGGAAATGTCTTGGCGACGTTTCAATGAAGTCTCATTTGTCATCTTCAGGCTGGTGAGCACTGCCAACCCCCCAGCCAATCAGAGCACAGCCAAGCCCCTAACCAATCAGAACACACCACCACCCAATCAGAACACAGCCAAGCTCCCACCCAATCAATTCATACCCCCATTAGCAGTTAAAAGGAAGAAACAGCTAAGACCACACATTGCTCCTCGAAGCACAAAGCCGAAAACACCAGCCTGAAGATGACGAATGGGACTTCGTCGAAACGTCGCCAAGACACTTCCAATTTTACGTGGGAGAAAACCCGAATAACCAAAGACCTACATACAAACACCCACGAAAACCTCAGAAATATATATATATATATATATATATATATATATATATATATATATAGTGATGGTCATTAAGCAAACGGAGTGGTCCTAAATGCGAATACCCGGTCATTAAGCAAACATGGCAGTTATAAGCGTGAACCCTGAGTCATTTAGCAGTGGTTGTAAGTGCAATCCCATTTGTTGTGGGTGCGGTTTTGCTGGAAATTGCTGTTTTTTGGCAAAACCGCTGCAAAATGGGGTTATGTGTCGTTGGGGGAATGCTGCAAATGCCTGAAGTGTGGTCATGTGACCATGGGAGGCATGAACATCAGAACTTGGATCTGGGTTGTAAGTCCCCCTTTTCAGGTGGACTTCTAACGGTCACTAAGCAACCGAGGACTACCTGTACAATGAATCCCCCAAATAAGCAAAAACAGCCAATTCCACCAGAATATAAACCAATACTCGCTAAGTCATCAGGAACTTGCAATTGTTATCCCCCTCAAAATGGGGACACCCATTATCTTTTCCAAGGAAAAAGGCAGGTTTTTAATGCCTTTCGACTGGGCCAGGTGGATTGGACAAATAAACCCATCCTGTGTCATTACTTCCAGTTAGTTGGGGAAGACTCAAGGGAATTCTTTGGGCAAAATATCTGGACAACCTTTGTGGTGGGCAATTTCAGAGTCCTTGCACATGCCTTGGGTTATGATTTCTATTATCTCTGACTGACATGGTCCTCCAAAACATCTGGAGAAGATCAGCTTGCCAAGGGCTGCAGATCAAGGACCACGTCCCCATTTATACAGGAATGAAGCAAAATCTCAGATAAGTGGAGCAACAGAACCACAGACAGATAGATAGAGGCCTGATAATAGATCCAAGAAGTAAGCACAGATCCCCATTTCAACTTTATGAGATTAAGCAAGGCATTCACACTTCCTCCTGCCTTTGGTCACATTATACCAAATCAGGCAGCTTCCCAAAGAGGTTGGTTAATCGCCAGGGGCCCAAACGTTTGATGGAATTGGGTATGTATAGTTTAATGAAAAGAAAGACTATGGGTGACATGACAGGGAGTCAAGCTATTCTCCAAAGCACCTGAAGGCAGGACAAGAAGCAACGGATGGAAACTCATCAAGGAGAGAAGCAATCTAGAACTGAGGAGAAATTTCCTGACAATTAACACAATTAACCAGTGGAACAACTTGCCTCCATAAGTTGTGAATGCTCCAACACTGGAAGTTTTTAAAAAGAGATTGGACAACCATTGGTCTGAAATTGTATAGGGTCTCCTGCCTGAGCAGGGGGTTGGACTAGAAGACCTCCAAGGTCCCTTCCAATTTTGATTCTGATTCGATCTGATTCCATTCCACTCCGCTCCACTAATTATTATTTCCAGATTCATTTAGAAGGAGTTCCTCAAATTCAGCTTCTACCTTGGATAAACAGTGGCAGATCCGTCCTTTCGCTTTTATGGTGTAGATCTCTACATTGGGTTCTGTTTTCATGGTTGCTTTGTACTTCTCAATGGCATCTGCATATCTGTTATTAGAGAACAGCAGAGAAGAAACAATATTGGACAAGGAACACAGCTAGTGAATGTTGATATAGCAATAGCAATAGCACTTTAACCTATACACCGCCTCCCCGGCACTTTACAGCAATTTCTGGGTGGTTTATATTGTACGTATTTTTCACGTATTGCCCCCAACAATCTGGGTCCTACCTAAAAGGGGTGGGCATTCTTTTGCCCCATTCCTGGAGGGCAGGTACAGTCCATGGGGTATTTAGCAAGGGGGGGGGGGGAGGATGATCTCACCAGGGACAGATTAGCATTTTTGTTTCCCCATTCCTGTTTCAGGATTTTGGGCTTTAAAAAAATTAATTATGTCGGTGCATTAAATCAGGGCTTTTCAACCTTTTCACTCATTGTACCACTTTTAGGATATGGCAACATCCGAGTACCACCAGTCGCCCAGCAAGGTGTCAAAAACTTGATGACCCCCCCAAAAAAGGAAAAAAGAGATAAAGTACAGGTAGTCCTCGACTTACAACAGTTCACTTGGTGACTGTTCGAAGTTACAATGGCACTGAAAAAGTGCCCCCCAAGCCACAGCCGAGCATGACACCTAACTGCCCACCTGGCGGCGCTCTTCCTCCTGTCTGTTGTGAGCATTTCTGTTGAGGATTGGCAGCGGGGGTGGGGTGGGGGTGTATTTGATCTTTATTCCTCCCCCCGTCTGCTGGGTGGTTGCAGCAGGTTTTGGTCATTTCACATGACCCTGGGACATTGTGACTGTCATAAATATGAATCAGTTGCCAAGCACCTGAATGTAAATCACAAGACCCTGGAGATGCTGCAACATTCCAGCTGATCAGCGCTTCTTCTGGGCTCAGCAGAAGCACCAGGATCAGTGCTGCTTTCCAGCTGATTGCTGCTTCTTCAGGGCTCAGCAGAAGCACCAGGATCAGCGCCGAGCTCCAGCTGGAGCCTGGCACTGATCCTGGTGCTTCCACTGAGCCCTGACAGCCCCGAAGAAGCGCTGATTCTGGCGCTTCCGCTGAGTCCTGACAGCCCTGCAGCTCCAGCCATCTCTCACTCAGGCTTGTGCGGTGCTGCCACCGGTTCAGCTCATTCCCCTCCCCCGCTACCACTTTTCTAGGATGTTCGCGTACCACCTTCCAGGTGTCAATGTACCACAGGTGGTACCCATACCACTGGTTGAAAAGCCCTGCATTAAATGGCTAGACTGCTTTTGCAAGCATCAGCTATTATGAAGCACTCGGGTTAGAGTTTTGCTTCCTTAAAAGTGAAAAAATAGATTCAGCTCTCATGCATGAAAAAAAAAACCCCTCCCAGAATATGACAGAAGAAAATGAAAATTGTGACGGGGTTTCATTCTGAACGGTGTTAGAGAGAAGAAATATTCTGTGTTTCATGGCAAGACAAATTCCCCTGGGAAACTTTATCCAGAAAATGAAATGGGAAGGAAGTGGCCCTTCAAGCAACTGATAATAGACTACTGCTTTGCCTTGTTATCTTTTAGAATTTGCTACCATCACGTGTCAGGGAAATAAAAAGGTAAAGGTAAAAAGTTTATCCTGTCCAGTTGTGTCCAATTCTAGGGGACAATGCTCATCTCTGTTTCTTGGCTGAGGGAGCCAGCATTGTCTGAAAACAATTTTTGTGGCCATGTGGCCAGCATGGTTATAGGCCAAAAGCGCACAGAACGCTGTTACATTCCCACTGAAGTGGTACCTATTTATCTACTCGCATTTGCCTGCTTCTGAACCTCTAAGTGGGCTGGAGCTGGGACACGTAACGAGAGCTGACTCCGTTCCGTGGCACTTGAATCTCAAACCAGGCAGTCATTTTCCAGCTGACACAAACTCCCATCATGCCCCCCCCCCCACAGTCAGGGAAATGGCTACTGACTTACATGTTTTCAGAGCTAGTGAGTAAGACGTTATTTTCAAATAGTTACCTAACCCCACCCTTCCACAATTTTGTTAAAGCTACATTGAAAATGTCGTAGAGATAATCCCCAGCTTACAATTGCAATTGATTCTGGAATCAATTTGCCAGTGTCAGTCGTTAAGCAGATCACTTCTTTTGCAGAGATCCACCATGGTGGTTAAATGAACACATCGGTCATTAAGCATAGCCATTTCCGCAATGGGTGGCTTTTTTTTTTTGCCAAAACCTGGAAATAAATGCGTTTCTGGCAAAAATAAAAAAGTTGTAAATAACAGTTGTGTGGCCTCAGAATGCTTTAAACAGCCATTTGCTGAGTGCCCAAAATACGATCACATGAAATGAAGGACAGAGGGAGGACAGCCATTGCAACTTCAAATTTTGGAGCATAGGTAACCCTGGGGAAGGCTGTGATAACTTTGAATGGTTGCTAAGCTAAGCAACTGGTCATTAAGTTGAGGACTATCTGTATACTAATAAGATGCTTTTTATGATCAAGCCTGTCCTTAGGGTACTCCAGTTACAAATATTAAGTTGGTAAACGGGGACACATCCCATGACTGTAATTCTTGAGAGCCACCAAACTCAAAAGTCGTAAGCTTCAAAAATGAAAGTCCTGATTCACATCGGTGCTCCTCATGGAATATCAAAACAAGGACCTGAATTTGCAAAATAAGCATAATCAGAAGTAGACCTCCATATTCCTTGATCCCGTTTCTGGGATTCCATCAGAGAGGATCACTTCATATCCTTACCAGCATGCCCAAGTATTTTATTCATGGTTCTTGTGCCATGCAACCTCAGTGTGTTGTAAAGGTAAGTTAGGTGGCGCACCATGTGGGCTGTTGAAATCTCAGTAAATGTTAAGGCCAAAGTCAGCTTAGATAGGACATCCATGCAAACCGAGAACCCAGGATGGGAAGATCACCTCTGAGCTTTGATGTGCTCCTCAGCAGATTCCAGCTGCTTGGTGAGCTTTTTCACTTGCTTGTAGTGGGAAAAACAATCCTTGTCGTCTTGGTCCAGCTTCAAGCACTCACGCACTTGGCTGTGGAAAAGATTGAGAGTGAGAACTGAAAGAGGGAGATGTTTGAAGCCACCCAGGCAGGGAAACTGAGGCAGAGAGAAGCCCTTCGCTAAGGGGTCTCTTAGCTGAATAATGTCCCCCAGAAGTGATAGCAGTATTCCAGTATTTCAGGGGCTGCCACAAAGAGAGGGTCAACGTATTTTCCAAAGCTCCTGATGGCAAGACAAGAAACAATGAATGGAAACTAATCTAGGAGAGAATCAACCTGGAATAAAGGAGAAACCTCTTAACAGTGAGAATAATTAACCAGTGGAACAGCTTGCCACCAGAGGTTGTGGGTGCTTCATTACTGGAGGTTTTTAAGGAGAGACTGGACAGCCAATCCATAGTTCCTTCCAGCTCTATTCTGAATTAAAGCTCCAGAAGGAGGAAGATAAGCAGACAGCTCAAAGAAATTGAAGTCATAACAGAATAACAGAGTTGGAAGGGACCTTGAAGATCTTTTAGTCCAGTGGTTCTCAACCTTTTTAATGCCGCGACCCCCCAACCGGTCGTAAGTCGAGGACTACTCAACCGGTCGTAAGTCGAGGACTACTCAACTGGTGCAGCACCATTTGCAGAATGGGACTTTTGGCGGGCTCAGCAGGGCAGAGACAGCCTGGACAATTCCTATTGGCTTTTGAAAGCCAGTAGGATTAGATTCTATTCAAGAGAGTCTATTCTATTGGCTTTCAAAAGCCAATAGAATAAAAGGGAGTAGCACAGCTAAGGAAAAGGGGGAAAAAATGGTGGACTGCGTTGTTTGGCGACCCCCGCGAAATGGTCGTTCGGCCCCAAATGGGGTCCCGACCCACAGGTTGAGAACCACTGTTCTAGTCCAACCCCCCTGCTCAGGCAGCAAACTCTATACCATTTCAGACAAATGGTTGTCCAATTTCTTCTTAATAACTTCCACTGTTGGAGCACCCACAAGTTCTGAAGGCAAGTCGTTCTACTGATCAACTGTCAGGAAATTTCTCCTCAGTTCTAGGTTGGTTCTCTCCTTGATAAGTTATGAGCTTCTCTTTCCTATGCATGTTTTTTTTTAATAAAACTGCTTTTGTATCTGACTTTACTCCATTCATACATTCTAGATCAGTGTTTCTCAACCTTGACAATTTTAAGGCATGTGGACTTCAACTCCCAGAATTCCACAGCCAGCATTGCTGGCTGTGGAATTCTGGGAGTTAAAGTTCACATGCCTTAAAATTGTCAAAGTTGAGAAACACTGAGATGTTGCTGTTTATTTATTTATTATAGCCCCATACATGATTCTGGGCCGGCCGCTCACAGTGTTAACATATACACAATACCCTAAATAACCAAAATTATTATTTGGTGCATAATGAGAACATGACAAAGAGACAAAATAAAAACCATTCAAACACATTAATAATAACAAAATCATTAAAATCATAGGGAAAAAAAATGTAACCTGCAAAAGCACAATCCAGCCTATTAACAATACTGCCATTTTGAAGGCTCCACCCTACCAGATTGCAGACAGCTGGTCATTTGCATTCTTTTAGAAAGTTATGGAGGCCACCTGGAGGTTAATCTGTGTCCTCAGGGTTGTCTGAGTGGTGCAAAATGCACTATTCAGATTTTACACTACTCAGATGACCCTAAGGACTCCAGGTGGCCTCAACAACTCTCTGAAAGAAGGCAAATGACCGGCTGTCTGCAAGGAATAGAAATCCTTCCATTCCCCACCATCCAGCCAGAGCTGAAGAAGAGAGTCCAGTGGCCTTGCAAAAAAAAAAACATCTTTGGGGCAATTATAACCTGGATGACTGAGAATCTCCACAGACATTCAACCCACAAGCTTGGAGAGCAAACTTTCACCCTCATGACCTGTATATATTTCAAGGTTGTGGAAAGATACCACATCAGATCTGTTTATTTGCCGGTGGTTTCTATACTGTCAGTTGTCAGATCATAAGCTCGACCCCACCTATCCTTATCCCTGGGATCATATGTAAATGACAAGGGTATGGGTATGTCTGGGAAAGAAAGCCAGCTTGTTCATAGTACGCTGACTTGGGCTCCCAAATTCTGCTAAGCCATCATGTGACTTCCCTAATTTGGGTTTGGCATGTGTGAAGGAATGCAGACTTGGCCTTGAGAACAGGGAAGAAGTAACCCTGCCATTAAAGGGGAAGTTTCAGAAGAGATGAGTCAGTCTTGAGTGTGAGGAGGAGAAGAAACTCAAATCGACCCCACCTTGAGTTTATTTGGCATACAGTGGAACAGAGAAAAACTCTTGATAGGCTTTTAAGAGACTGCTTTTCTAGCTTACATCGACAAAAAGCATTCTGGGATTTTGGGCTACATCTCTTTTTCTGACCTGGCCTTGCTTGAAATGCTTGCAAACCACATTCACAGCATCACATCCTGAGCAAATTCAAACAACTGTGATTTATGCTATATTTTTTGCTTAAGTTTTTTAAAGATTTAAAGCAGTGGCTCAAGGGTGGCCTTTCGCAAAAGTAACAGTAATAGTAGTAAAGTTGGAAGGGACCTTGGAGGTCATCTAGTCCAACCCCCTGCTCAGGCAGGAAACCCTACACCATTTCGGACAAATGGCTGTCCAGTCTCTTCTTAAAAACTTCCAGTGTTGGAGCATTTACTGCTTCTGGAGGCAGGCTGTTCCACTGGTTAATTGTTCTCACTGTAAGGAAGTTTCTCCTTAGTTCTAGGTTGCTTCTCTCCTTGATTAGTTTCCATCCGTTGCTTCTTGTCCTGCCTTTAGGTGCTTTGGAAAATAGCTTAATTCCCTCTTCTTTATGGCAGCCCCTGAGATATTGGAATACTGCTATCATGTCCCCCCTTGTCCTTCTCTTCGTTAAACTAGACATACCCAATTCTAGCAACTGTTCCTTATATGTTTTAGCCTCCAGTCCCCTAATCATCTTTGTTGCTCTTCTCTTTACTCTTTCTAGAGTCTCAACATCTTTTTTGCATTGCGGTGACCAAAACTGGATGCAGTATTCCAAGTGTGGCCTTACCAAGGCATTGTAAGAGTGGTATTAATACTTCACGTGATCTTGATTCTATCCCTCTGTTAATGCAGCCTAGCACTGTGTTGGCCTTTTTGGCAGCTGCAGTACACTGCTGGCTCATATTTAGGTCTTCATATTTAAGTCTCCTAAGTAAATATTTTAAAATTTTCCAATTTCATTTTCCAATACAGTAAATGTCAATCAATATAAACCACATAAAACCAAACTCTTTGAGGTCCTCTACCATTTTTGAAAAGGAAAGGGGTCCTAACATTAAATTGTTTTGAGAACCACTGACTTAAAGCAATGGTAAATTTAGGCACAATCTTTCCTGTTCGTCTTCTGACACGCTATGGAGTAATGCCCGCACTTCATTTACAGATAGTCTTCATTTAACTGTCACAAGTGGGACCAGCAACTCGATAATTAAGTGAAGTGGTCACTAAGTAAAAGCACAAATGTGCTTAGGATCTTAACTTAGCTTTCCTTTTTTTTATATGGACAGGTTGTAAATGCAAGGATTGGTTGCAAAGGTTTTTTTTTTACCCATCACCACTGTCACTGTGAATGGTCGCTAAACGAGACAGTCGCTACATAAGGACTGCCTGTACTAGCTTCAGATCATTAAATTCACCCTTTCTGCCAGATCTGTGTTGCTGTTCTCATTCACATTCCATAGGACATCACAGGAAAGACTGTGGTCAATTTCATACAGGTAGTCCTTGACTTACAACTATCCCTTTTAGTAACCGTTGAAAGTTACAACGGCACTGAAAAAAGTGACTTATGACAAGTTTTCGCACTTATGAGCACTGCAGCATCCCATGGTCACATGATCAAAATTCGGACCTTTGGCAACTAGCATGTATTTATGACGGTTGCATTGTCCTGGGATCATGGGATCACCATTTCTAACTTTCCTTCTGGCAAGCAAACGGAAGCCAGATTCGCTTAATAACTACATGATTCACTTAACAACTCTGGCAAAAAAAAAAAAGTTGTGGAACGAGGCAAAGCTCACTTAACAACTGCCTTGCTTAGCAACAGAAATTTTGGGCTCCGTGGCAGTCGTAAGTCGAGGACGACCTGTAGCTCATTTGAAAAATGGAAATTGGAAGCAAGCTGCTACTGTTTGCGTGTCTCAATTTTTTACCCTTGAATCCCAGCATTCCGACCTTGGGATGATGCTGGGGGTCTCTGGAAGAGTGGTGCTGGGGATGTCAGTGGTCTCTGTGTTGCCACCTGCTAGGGATGTACACCAAAAGCATGCACACACGCACACACACAAACACACACACATACGAGACATCGCATTTACGTGGCTCACTCACGTTAAGGACTCTTCGTGTTCTCCCAAGTTGTAATACAGCTTGCTGAGCTTAAGGAAGGCGGCCCTGTTGTCATTCCGCAGCTTAGTGGTGGGCTTCAGGTCCATGATGGCCTTGTTGTAATCCCCAAGATGGAGGTAGCACTCGGAGCGTAGCTCTTTGGGCTCTGGATCCCAAGGGGAGATCTGAAAGCAAGCCAGGGGGCAATTGATTTTCTCAGTCTAATTGTGGTATCATCATCATCGGACAGGACCCTGGAAGTCATCTAGTCCAACCCCCTGCTTAAGCAACAGACCCTATATCATTCCAGACAAATGGCTGTCCAGTCTCTTCTTAGAAGTCTCCAGTGATGCAGCACCCACAACTTCTGAAGGGATGCCTTTCCACTTATTAATTGTTCTCACTGTTAGGAAATTTCTCCTTAGTTCTAGGTTGCTTCTCTCCTTGATTAGTTTCCATCCGTTGCTTCTTGTCCTGCCTTCAGGTGCTTTGGAGAATAGGCTGACCCACCTTCTTCTTTGTGGCAGCCCCTCAGATATTGCAAGACTGCTATCATGCCACCCCTAGACCCTTCTTTTCACTAGACTATACTTTATGCAATCTTCCTAACCACATGTTCTCCAGATGTGCTGCAGCAGAGCACCAACGCCCAACACTCTACAACCATCCAATCAATTTAGCGTTCGCAGACTGAACAAAGCCACTGGAGAACCCACCACTTGGGAAACATTCCTCATTTCTGAAGGAAAAAAAAAAAGTTTAAATATTGCCTGCAGGGCCTTGCGATCATGCGTGAAAATTGTATTGGTCTGCACTTCTCTTCTGCTGAATGTATCAGAATAAAAACACATCAAGAAATAAATTCTGCTTAACAATAGCAATAACACTTTGATTTATATACCGCTTCATAGTGCTTTTCAGCCCTCTCTGAATGGTTTAGAGCAGCGGTTCTAAACCTGTGGGTCGCGACCCCTTTGGGGGTCGAACGACCCTTTCACAGGGGTCGCCTAAGACCATCGGCAAACACATATTTCCGATGGTCTTAGTCGTAAAGCAGCGGTTCTCAACCTGTGGGTCGCAACCCCATTTGTGGTCGAACGACCATTACACGGGGGTCGCCAAACAACGCAGTCCGCCATTTTTTCCCCCTTTTCCTTAGCTGTGCTACTCCCTTTTATTCTATTGGCTTTTGAAAGCCAATAGAATAGACTCTCTTGAATAGAGTCTAATTCTATTGGCTTTCAAAAGCCAATAGGAATTGTCTAGCTGTCTCTGCCCTGCTGAGCCCGCCAAAAGTCCCATTCTGCAAACGGTGCTGCAAGTTGTCTGCAGCGAAGGCGAGCTGTCTGGAAGGTTCCAGCCCTCCCTGCTGAGCAACTACTAAAAATGTAAGTAAAAGAGGGCCAGGGGTGGGAGGTGGGAGGCTGGCGGGCGCAGGAAGGGTTGCTGGCGCATGTGGGGCCCGGCGGGTGCCTTACCTCCCTTGGGCTGGGCCAGCTGGTGGCCCAGCTGGTGGTCGGCCTTCTCCATCTCTGCTGCTTGCCAGCTACGCCTCAGAGGGCGCAGGGGAAGGCACCACGCATGCGTGGCGGTCCCGGGCAGGGAAAGTCCTCGACTTACGACCGGTTGGGTAGTCCTTGACTTACCACCGGTTGGGTAGTCGACTTACGACCGGTTGGGGGTCGCGGCATTAAAAAGGTTGAGAACCACTGCCGTAAAGCATTCCCAAGAGCACGGGAGGGATTCAGCAAATAAAGCAAACACTGGGGAGCAGTCGCCAGAAAAGAAAGAAGCTGACATCTCTCACCTTCTCCCTCCGCGCAGCTGGGCTCGAACCGCGAAACTAGCAATTCCTGGCAACATGGCGGTGCAGGAGGGGCACAGAGAACCTTCTGCCGGGCCCTTCTCTTTCGGCTTGCCCGCAACTCCACCAAAAAGGCCTTGAGCCACAGTGGCGAGATTCGACTGGCTGAGGGGGTCGCTCTAGCTCGAGCAGGAGAGCCATCTCTATGCTCCAGGCATCCAAAGGACTGGCGCGCGAGGGTTGGGAGTGGTCTCGGGAAGGGAGGAAGTAGGGAAGGAGGGCAAGCTCGGGCTCAGCAGACGATGGGTGGAGCGGAGCAGCAGCAGCAGCAGCAGGATAGGGCGGAGCGGGGCTTTGCGGCACCCACGGGCCAGGCACTGAGACTGGCAGTTTAGCAGCGACTCCCCTTTGTGTCTGGACTAAGAACAGAGGAGCCGCTGTCAGCCAGCCAAGCCCAGCTGCCGGAGGCAGGGAGGCGACACGAGAATCCCCCTGCACGAAGCCTTCGCGGCCACGAAAGGAGGGAGGGGGAAGACAGAAAGAAAGTGCATTTTTCCAAGGGCTGCCTAACAGGAAAGGCCTCTTTGCGCCGGGGCTGCTTGGAGCCCAGGAACTGGGAAGCCCTGATTTGCTGCTGCTGCTGCTTCGTAGAAACGCCAGGCCTTTCTGCCCATTTCCTGGGTTGGAGTTATTTCCTTTTCCGCGTCCTTGCGTGCGTGTGGGTGGCGGCATTAGGAAGGTTGAGAACCACTGGTTTAGAGAGTCAACATACTGTCCCCAACCATCTGGGTCCTCATTTTATTGATGGAAGGCTGAGTTAATCTTGAGCCGGTCAGGATCGAACTGCTGGCAGTTGGCAGAATCAGCCTGCAATGCTGCATTCTAATCCCTGTGCCACCAGGCCTCTTAACAGCCTTCTTAAGGACTTCTTCACGGAGCCCAGAAATGCTATGTGCGCTACATTGCTGCTTTGAAAGGCCTGTGTTCAGACTTCAAAGCATCTAAATACCACAGACATAGTTGGGACCTATTTGACCTCAAGCCAAACTACACATACTGATCCTTTTAGAATCCTTAGATTCTAGTGCCCAGAGAGCTGTAAAACACGGAGATCATTCTAGGACAGCAGAAACGCCCAAGCGATTTTTTCCTGCTGGTCACATACCGCTAAACGACGTTCGCTTAGAGAAGATGAATGAAGAAGGTACCTCAATGACTCGATCCAGAAAACTGACTGCTCCCAGATAGTTTTTTTTCTGAAAAGCAGTCTGAGCTTCTTGCATGGAAAATTCTTGCTCCACGACCCTGGACAACTGGCTCTGGGCTTCTGCATCCTCCGGATTGCTCTTGAGCTGATGAAAGTGGTTTAAAAAAAAAAAAAAAAAGGTTAAGCGATACATGCTGCATATAAAAGGATGCACATAGCTTGCATTCCTTTGTGGCATATATTAAAGAGAAATGCTCAGTTCAAACAGATCGGGACAGTGGGTTTGTTTATTTAGCAATGTTTCTATTCCACCCAGCTCCCGAGACTCTTGGGTAGCCAGCAATTAATAAAACAGAAACTCATAAAATAACAACAATAATCATAGCAAAATAAGGATGGGATCGAAGAAGAAATGACTGAAATGCCTGCGGGGGGGGAGGAATAATCTTCGGCTCTAGCTCTTTTTTTATTGAAATTTTTTAAAGTTTTACAATAAAATACTCCCCCCTTCCCACACCCCCATCCCCCTCCCCCCTCCTTCCCAGAGCTGAATACAGGGTTAAAAACAACAAAAAACATACAACTTAAATGAACATCAAACAATTATACATACATCCAAAAAACAAAAATTTTAAATACTTTAACTCCGGTACATAAAAACAGGGATTCTAACCATTACCCTTAACATAAGTTATTCAAAAGCTAAGTAATACTTTCTAATCTCAGATTTATTCTGTATAAAATTCACCCATCTTTTCCACACCAAAATATATTTCTCTTGCGATTGGTCTTTCAGATAAGACGAAATTTTTGCCATTTCAGATAAATAAGAAACTTTAAGAAACCATTCTTCTAAAGTAGGCAAAGAGTCCTTCTTCCAATATTGCCCAATCAGCAACCTTGCCGTTGTAATTAAATTCAACATTAAAATAATTTCTTTAACATCACAATCAACAATGATACCTAACAAAAACAATTGTGGTGTAAATTTTATCCTTCTATTAAAAATCTTCTGAATATTCCACCAAATCTTAATCCAAAAAGCCTTTACATTTCTACATGACCACCAAATATGATAGTACGTTGCATCCAAACAACCACATCTCCAACATTTAGGCTGCACATTTGGATACATACGAGACATCTTTTG
Organism: Crotalus tigris; assembly: GCF_016545835.1. NCBI lineage: Eukaryota > Metazoa > Chordata > Lepidosauria > Squamata > Viperidae > Crotalus > Crotalus tigris. The sequence continues at coordinate 93,329 of NW_024097643.1, forward strand.
TGGATCAAGGTGCCACCTATAAAACATTTTATAAAAATTTTCTCGTAGATTTTGAGGCTCTAGCTCTTAATCTGCCAATTTTTCCATTAAAAAAAAGAATCAGGGCTTTCTTGCTACAGGAAAACACTGGCGTTTGGACACCGTACGGACTTCAGGGGGCTGAATATCTCACAGGAACAAGCATTTAAAAGTCCCGCTTCCAGGACTACCTCCCACACCCTTGCTTGAGATGTCAACAGGAGAATGAAAGCATCACTGTATGATACATCAAATGGGATGGGTAGATTCCAACCTACGGTCCACATGTGGCTGGAGAAATACTCCGGTTATCTACTGGACTGATACTCTTAGTCACCCCTCCTCCCCTATTTCAAAAAAGATATTTTCTGTAACACCCTGGTTTTAATCCAAAAACCCAGGCTGTCAGCTATGGGTTACCCCAGAGGCCTCCAACCTTGGCAACTTTAAGACCTGTGGACTTCAACTCCCAAAATTCCTCAGCCAGCTATGCTGAGGAATTCTGGGAGTTGAAGTCCACAAGTCTTAAAAGTTGCCAAGGTCGGAGGTCCCTGGATTACACACTAATTACACAGGCAATCCTCAACTTACATCGACAATGGGGACCAGGATCTCCCCATCTAAGCAAGGTGGTGGTTAAATGAGACATGTCTGATTTTACATTCTTTTTTTTTTTTTTGTCGCGGCTGTTAAATGAATCACTGCAGTTGGTTCAGTGAATCGGGTGGTCCTTGAATGAATCTGGCTTTTTCCACTGATTTTTGTCAGAAGCCAGTTGGGAAGGCTGCAAATGGCGATCACACAACCCTGGGAGGTTGCAACTGTTGTAAATGCATGCCATAAATATACACATTCATATGTAGAAACTATAATACGAGTATTCAGATTTTGATCAGTGACGGTGAGGATCCTACAACGGTTGTTAAGTTATACCTTCGAACTGCCACTAAACAAATCATTGTGAGTGGAGGACTACCTCTATAGCAGGGCTTTTCAACCAGTGGTACGGGTACCACCTATGGTACATTGGCACCTGGCAGGTGGAACACGACCATCCTAGAAAAGTGGTAGCGGGGGAGGGGAATGAGCTGAATCGGTGGCAGCACCGCACAAGCCTGAGTGAGAGATGGCTGGAGCTGCAGGACTGTCAGGGCTCAGCGGAAGCGCCAGGATCAGTGTCTCTTTCCAGCTGATCGGCGCTTCTTCGGGGCTGTCAGAGCTCAGCGGAAGTGCCAGGATCAGTGCCAGGCTCCAACTGGAGCTCGGCGCTGATCCTGGTGCTTCTGCTGAGCCCTGAAGAAGCACCAATCAGCTGGAAAGCAGCACTGATCCTGATGCTTCTGCTGAGCCCAGAAGAAGCGCTGATCAGCTGTAATGTTGCAGCATCTCCAGGGTCTTGTGATTTACATTCAGATGCTTGGCAACTGATTCATATTTATGATGGTCAGTGTCCCAGGGTCATGTGAAGTGACCAAAACCTGCTACAACCACCCAGCAGGTGGGGGGAATAAAAACCAACCATCCCCACCCCACCCCCGCTGCCAATTCTCAACAGAAATGCTCACAGCAATGAAAACCTCGGACAGGAGGAAGAGCACCACTGGGCAGGCAGGCAGGTGTCTTGCTCGGCTGTGGTTTGGGGGGCACTTTTCTCAGTGTCATTGTAACTTCAAACAGTCACTAAGCAAACTGTTGTAAGTCGAAGACTACCTGTACTTTATCACTTTTTTCCTTTTTTTGGGGGGGTCATCAAGTTTTGGACACCTTGCTAGGAGACTGGTGGTACTGGGATATTCCCATATCCTAAAAGTGGTACAATGGGTGAAAAGGTTGAAAAGCCCTGCTCTATAGCACCATCTCCTGGACAAATGCATTCAGGTGGTTCTCGACTTACAACTTAGTGGACTGTGTGAATGTGACACGATGGCACTGAAAAAGGTGACACGATCGTTTTTCACACAGCATCCCCATGGTCACGTGATCAAAATTCAGGTGCTGGGAAACTGGCATGTATTTATGATGAATGCAGGTTCTTGGGGTCATGTGATCCCCTTTTGCGACCTCCTGACAAGTGAAATCAATGGGGAAGCCAGGTTCACTTCACAACCACGTTACGAAGAACAACTGCGATGTTTCACTTCACGACTGTCGCAAGAAAGGCCATCAGATCGGGGCAAAACTCACCTAACAACTGTCTCGCTTAGCAACGGAAATGTTGAGCTCAATTGTAGTCGTAGGTCCGAGGACTACCTCTACAAGTAGTCCCCAACTTACGATCTCAACGGAGCCCAAAATTTATGTTGCTAAGTGAGAAATTTGTGAAGGGAATTCTGCCCCATTTTTACGACTTTTCTTGCCAGGCTGGTTAAGTGAACCGCTGCAGTTGTTAAATTAGTAGCACGGTCATGAAGGAAATCTGGCTTTGACTTTGTCAGAAGATCGTAAAAGGAGATCACATGGCCCTGGGGCACTGTAACCGTCACAAATGTGAGTCGGTTGCCCAAGCACCTGTATTTTGATCGTGTGGCCTTGGGGACGCTGCAATGGTCATAAGTGTGGAAAATGGTCATACGTCAGTGCTGTTGTAACTTTGAAGAGTCACTAAGCGAAGTGTTGTTGAGGTCTACTTGTACATAAGAAGGCTGAAGTTGTTGCTACCAAGGAATGGTGTTTCTGATGCACAGGTCAAAAGAACGACACCTGGATATCTTCAAACTCTACTCAGCCACCTAGGAGAATACGAACTCCTTAGCAGTTTCTAGAAACAGGTATTTTCCTTACCACGGCTTCAAAATCTTGTTTTGCTTCCTGGGTGTGCCCTTGTTTGAGAAGGATGTTGCCTCGCTGAAGCCGGGCCTGTGGAAGTGGAAAAGATCAGATCCTTCACAGCCAACTAACCTCCCCAAATTAGAACATGGCCTGTTTTTTTGTTTTTAAATACCAGGTCAACACCTTGGAACCAGAATAAACCCACTTTCCCTTAAGATACCGTTGCAGCTTAATGTCAGCTTGGACAAGAGGGAAAAAAGGGTGACAGTGAGAACAACTTACCGCCAGGAAGTCTGGCTTGAGTTCAATTGCTTTCGAGAGGTCTGGCAACGCTGATTTAAACTTGCCCATAGCCAGGTAAATGGTGGCTCGTTTGTAATAGGTAAGGTAATTTTTCGGGTCAATTTCTGGGGGAGGAAAAGAAATCAGCCACAGTGTCAATGTCAACGGCTACCCCAGGCTTGCTGGTGCTTCGTTACCATGCAGTGACAATCTGCCATGGACTCTGGGGAGGGCGGGTGGGAGGAGGGATGCTTGGGGGAAAGAGAAAGTAACTGCTGTATCTCCAGGAGGTGCTGCTTCAAAGTCACCCGGCTGGGAGAAGAAGCAACTGCATACCAACCGAAGTTTGAAGTGACCTTTCTGAAAAACATCTTAGTTGAAACTTGACTGGTCATGGGGGGGGGTGTGCGGTCAGCGACGGGAGGCAGTTAAAGGAGGGAAAAGTTGAACTTAGGGATTTTGCTGTGCGATTCTCAGTTCTAGCTATGCATGACTTCTAATAAAACTATACTTCTCTCAACAATTGGAGCCAAGGATCATTTTGGTTTAGAGGTTTAAGGGTGGGCAGTCACTGTCAGCCATTGTATATCGAACAGGAAGGCAGGCTAACAGATAACCTTGCTAGCATTCTAAACTAACCAACCTGTAGCTGTCTTCATTTGTGATGTGCAACACACTCACACAAAAACCCTAACACAGAAACACATAATGCAGTCCCCCACTGGGCGCTCCTGCCTGAGAATGCAAAATCCTCCCCCTGATTCATCTTGCAAAAGACGCAGTGCCGAAATGGCTACATCTTACTGCAGCAGGAACGGTGGCTCAAGCAGTCTTGAACTGAACCTCATCAGAAGATCCTGTGGTCATTGTGTTGCTATTTGACTTTCTCTACTGTAGACATGTCAAACAAAAGGCCTGGAGGCTGGATGCGGCCCGCAAAGTGGTTTCATGTGGCCCGCAAAGCCATCCTGGAAACAGTGAGGGAATGGCCCCTGCTGCCTTGGCCCTGGCCAGGCTGCCCGGGAGCCAATGTACAATTTTGTGGTGGCCATCTATGCTGAAATGTGTTCAGTCTTCGCTCCACAAGGCCGTCTGGACACAGTGAGGAACCAGCCCCTGCCGCGTTGGCCCCGCCCCCTGGGTGCATGCTGGGGAGGTGTCACCCTTTGTGAGGAATGAAGAAATGGACCATGCCTTGGCGCTTGCCCCGGTCCCATCCCCTTCTGCCAGAGACCCTCAGATCTGCCCCACTCCTGCCCAGGCCCCCACAGGCACCCTTGACGCGAACGATGTAGAGCTGGCCATGCCCACCCAGTAGGCCACACCCACTCCATCCACGCCCACCCAGTAGGCCGCACCCACCCTGGCCACACCCATCCAGCTCCCCAAGAGCAACTGCAATGCTGATGCAGCCCTCAATGAAATTGAGTTCGACACCCCTGCTCTACTGCATTATTGTGAAGTTAAAAAAAGAAGGTGGAGAAGGAAATTGCACCCTGTGATAAAGAAGGGCAGATTAAACATTTGAATAAAAAGACTGAGAGCAGCTACTGAAGGAAAGGAATCTTGCTATTTATCTAATAATAGTTCATCAAATTTATGGAAGGGGAAAACAATTTGCTTCGAAGGAAGCACTATGCAGTTTTTTTTGTCTGCCAGAGACATGGCCTGTTTTTAAAAAAAACAATTTCCCTTTCGGACAGTTTGTATTTCACATCAGAAGATTTTAAAAGTGCTTGAAGTTAAAATAATATTTTTTAAAAAATAAATAGATCCAGGTCCTGGCAGCCAGGCCAACTTTTTAGCTTTTTACTTTTTTTCCTATTAAGCCTGACTACAACACTGTAAAAACACACTGATCCTATTACGTAGCAGATCTGCCTGTTTCGTTGTTATTAACGGTCAATAAGAGATCATCCTTCTTTGCTGAAGAACAGGATAGACATGTTCCAGTTCAGTTCATCTAGATCTCCTTTTTTCAAACTGCCTGGGCTGATTCCTGTATCTTTAAATAACTCCTACTAAGAAATCTGTCAGTTCCTTTTCACAGCTTCTACCCCAGAGAAATTGGACAGTGCCCCAGTGTTAATGTAACTGAATCGGCCAATGCTGCTCTTTTTCAATAGGCAGCTGGCGTCTTAAACTGGTATTCCAAAGCTGGTACTCACCCACTGCTGAATGATAGTGTGAGAGGGCTTCAGCCAGCTGCCCAGCAGCCAGTAGCTTCCGACCCATTTCTAGATGATTGTCAATCTCAGCTTGTCCAGCAGCCAACAAACCTGGAAGACAGGAAGTCATTCAGGAAATCAAGAGCTAGGAAGCATTTCTCAATGATGGTAATTTTAAGATGTCTGGACTTCAACATCTTTGCCAACAGCATGCTGCCTGGGGAATTCTGGGAGCTGAAGGCCTCACATGCTGCCTGGGGAATTCTAGGAGCTGAAGGCCTCATGTGCTGCATGGGGAATTCTGGGAGTTGAAGTCCACACACCTTAAAATGGCTCAGAAACACTGACCTAGATCCTTGATATATTCTTAGAAAGCTGGTGATACAAAAAATTATTTTGCAAACACCAAAGATGTCACCTCGCTAATTTCCTTCCTTCCTTCCTTCCTTCCTTCCTTCCTTCCTTCTTTCCTTCCTTCCTTCCTTCCTTCCTTCCTTCCTCCCTCCCTCCCTCCCTCCCTCCCTCCCTCCCTTTTTGAGGAATCCCTTTCTCTTGAAAGTCACTCTGGCTGCTTCATCCTTAGTAGAAACCAATTATGAAAATACAAGAATAAAACCAGCTATAGTAGGGACAAAAGTAGGCTTAACATATATATAGCATTATTGTGTTGAGTTTGTACACTGTCCTGTCTCGGTAATCTGTGGAAAGAGACTGGCTTAATGAGGTCGGGGCCATATGGATATCGGATGGATGCTAGTAAAAGGGTGAAAAAGCACTTTCTTTGGGGGTTTGTAGATTGCTGCTCTTTCATGAGAACCACAAGAACCCCTTCCCTTTGACTAGTCAGTGCTGAGCAAGATTTGAAAGACTGCAGTTAGGAAATAATACTCAAATGTGCTCAAATCTGAAAACTATCTATTGTAATGTGTAATCTATTGTAATATTTCATGCTATTTGTTCCGTAGAGGTTCTCCTGCATTTGCTCTAGACCCCTTCTGCCTTTCTGTTTAGAAGAAGAATGCAAATGACGAGCTCTTTCCATTCCCCACCATCCAGTCAGAGCTGAAGAAGCTTTTTGGATGAGAAACGAAACATCTTCAAAGAAAAACAAAAAAGTCCAATTGCTCTTGAAAAAGCATCCAACTATGATTTGGATGACGGAGAATCTCCATAGACTTTTTGTTTAGAGGTCCACTGAAAATTTAGATCAAGTTTCTAAAGTTTCTCATTTGAACCATTCTATTTAATTTAACTATATAAATTAGCTGTATAGTTATAAAAACTTTACTGCTTTTGATATCTCCCTACCAAGGATATTCTCCGCTTATAGCCCAGGTTTTGATGGGTCTAAGCTGCAACTCTGTACAGCCCAGTTTAGTGAACATTTATTTCTCTCCTATTGTGGGTTTTTAAATATGACCACAGGTAGTCCTCAATTTAAGACCATATTTCTTTTGCTAAGCAAGACATTCATTAAGTGAGTTCTGCCCCATTTTATGACCTTTCTCGCCATAGTTTTTAAGTGAATCACTGGAGTTGTTAAATTAGTAAGACGGTTTTTAAGTGAATCTGGCTTCCCCATTGACTTTACTTGTCTCAAGGTTACAAAAGGTGATCACATGACCCCGGGATACTACAACTGTCATAAATATGAGTCATTTGCCAACCGTCCTGAATTCTGCTCACCTGATTATGGGGATGCTGCAATGGTCACAAGTGTGAAAAATAGTCATAAATCACTTTGTTTAGTGCCATTGTTAACTTTGAATGGTCACTAAATAAACTGTTGTAAGATAAGGACTATCTGTTTAAGGATAATCGTTATATAGAGCAAATGGGTTCACAGAAGTCAGTCCCATGGGACAGAGAGGAGATCACTAAGGACTAGGAACATGCTAAGGTTTAAAGGGAAGATACCAAGAGAGGAGGATTGGGGAAGAAGAGGCGGAGCCAGCTAATCACGTGGCCCAGAGGGGGAGGTCCTCTCGATGAATGACTGGGCGGAGCTTGCCAAGCAAGATAAAGGGGTATTTGGAGCAAAAAGATTGACAGGAAACGACTGTGGCAACAAGGGGCGGGGCAAGTGGAAGCTTGGTTGCTACGGTCAAAAAGGAAATGGAGGTGGGCTCCGGTTGCTATGGTTACCTGGCAACTGTAGATCCAACAAGACGCACAGCAACGAAGCGGCCCACAGCAGCCTCTTCTCACAGTTGCCCGGACCGAGCCCAGGACCCTCCGCGCTTCGCCCAAGCAGCCCCAGGCTGCGCCACACCGGCTGCTGCCCGGACTCCATGTCCCAGCTCCGGAACCCGCTCTTAGTTCCGCATCCGTTTTCAGGTCGCTGACAGTTCTTTCCGGCCCGCTGCTCGTCTCTCTATCGTTCGAGCGTGAAGATATGGCCGTTCTAGGATGACCATTCGCTCTCGTCGCAACCAACCGCCGTCCAAGAGAAGAGGGGGGGATGGGAATGGAACAGCGGAGCCTGCTTAGCCAATCACCGCACTCTTCTTGGAGAGCCCTAGAACTTCACTGGCCAATCAGAGCTAGAGCAGGCGCGGCTGAGAATCGGAAGACGGTGCTTCTTCGCGGGGGAAAATTTGCAGAATTCGAAACGAGGTGAGATTTTTCAATCACGTGGTGCAATAAAAAAGTGGGATTCCTGGATGTGATCGGTGGGGAGATACTTGCAAGGGATTTTGCAAACTGGAAGAAGGGAAATTACCATATGCATTATTTTAACTAACAGCCAGAAATAATATTTTAAAGATGCCCAATTATTTCCAGCAGAAGCAGAGGAACGAGGAAAAGCACTTGACGAAGAATGTAGTTCCTGAGCCTGTGCAGAGCGCCTCTCCCGTCCTCTTCTCAAGACTCTTCCATTGAAAGCCAGGCATGTAATCAAAACTGAGCAGGAGCCAAGATAGATCATTCTTAACCTTGTGCAGTGTTAAAAAAAAAAATACTAATAATAAGACGGGCAGCTCTTTTAAGGTTGGCATTTCCTGTTTCCCCCCTTTTTTAACAATATAAATTAAAAACCTTGTTCTTGGAGTTAAATGAGCCAAGGGTTGGAAGACTATTGTGTCACTACTGGAATGAGGGTTCTGTGCTTTTCAAGTTGTGAAACCTTTTGGAATGAGTGGGAAGCTGCCTCCCGATCTTGGGGGGAAAAAATCACGGTGGTTTAAAATTTAAAAATGTAAATTCAGCCTCGTGGTGAGCTAGACGGCAAATACATTTAACAAATAATAAATAATTTTAAAAATTTAAAATGGTAGCTGCATTTATATCAATCCACACATCCTGGAACCAAATCTGAAGTTGTGAGCTGTGGTCGAGGCTTGCCTTATTTCTTTAAAAGTGGCATAATGTTTAGAATGTTCTTTTAACATTTTGGGAAAGGAGGAAACGATGGGAAGGAAGGTGAACAGTATAACTAATGCTTTAACAATCATTCTGCATTTAATCTCGGATCATCTCTTTTGTTCCCAGAGAATGTAATAAGGATGGAGCCGGATTCCAAGCGACGGAAGACAGTGGAGCCCAACGGTGCCTCCTCTTGGGAAGTGCAGCCTGTTCTTTCAGAGCAGGAATCACAGGGCATTAGGCTCATGCCGGTCTATGCTGCCCCTGTCCTGGATAAGAAAGAGACCTGTCGCCTGGCCAAAGAGATCTCTGCTGTCTATCCGTTGAGTGACTATCCTCATTTGAAACGTATCCGGGCCTGTCTCTCTGCAGGCAGCTCCCACCCGCTGGAGATGATCTTATGCCTTGCAGGCCTCAACGGAGAGCAGGCCGGCTTGCGGTCTCTCGCTGAACTCTTTCCCAGTGGCCAAGTAGACTTCTGTGGTTTGGGGAAACCTTTCTTGGTTCACGTGCCGGCCTGTGCGCCTTTGACTCGTCCCCAGTATGAGGAAGCTGTGTCGCACTGGCCAGTCTCCTTCCACGAAAACAAGCGGATCAGCCAAGCTTTGAAGGGCTGCCTTTTCTCCCCCCTGGAAAGGAATCGCATGCAGAGTTACATGGAATTGGCCATCCAAGCAGCTCAGCAGGGAGCGAGGCAGGGTATGGAGCCCGTAGGAGCTGCCGTGGTGGACCCGGCCACTGGCCGAGTTCTGGCTGTTGGTCACGACTGTAGAGAGGGCTCCAACCCACTTCTCCATGCTGCCATGGTCTGCATTGACTTGGTGGCTCACAGCCACGGAGGGGGAGCTTACGGCTTCAAAGATTATCCTGCTTGCACTTTTCTTCGTGCGGACAACACTGCCCAATCGCCTCTTTCTCTTGAGGATGGCCTTCCGTACATTTGCACCGGGTACGACATATACTTAACTCGGGAACCGTGCCTGATGTGTGCCATGGCGCTAGTGCACTCCCGCATCCAGCGGGTCTTCTATGGAGCGCCATCCCCTCAGGGGGCCCTGGGCACAACACACCACATCCACAACCGGAAGGACCTCAATCACCGCTATGAAGTCTTCCGAGGCATTCTGGAAGATCAGTGTAAACGCTTGTCGCGGCTTTACGATCACAAGGAATTGGCGTGAGAGAGAATTTCTAGTGCAGTGGTTCTCAACCTTTTTAATGCCGCGACCCCCATTCGAGGACTACTCAACCGGTCGTAAGTCGAGGACTACTCAACTGGTGCAGCACCGTTTGCAGAATGGGACTTTTGGCGGGCTCAGCAGGGCAGAGACAGCCTGGACAATATCTATTGGCTTTTGAAAGCCAATAGAATTAGACTCTATTCAAGAGAGTCTATTCTATTGGCTTTCAAAAGCCAATAGAATAAAAGGGAGTAGCACAGCTAAGGAAAAGGGGGGGGGGAAATGGCGGACTGCGTTGTTTGGCGACCCCGTGAAATGGTCGTTCGACCCCAAATGGGGTCCCGACCCACAGGTTGAGAACCACTGTTCTAGTGGGAATGTCTATGGAGCTTCTAAGTCATCCAGGTCATGGTTCTCCCCAAAGATACTTTTTCACAAGGCAACTGGATTTTCTTGTTTCTCTTTGAAGACGTTTCGCTTCTCATCCAAGAAGCTTCTTCAGCTCTGTCTAGTGCAGGGGTAGGCAACCTTGGCTCTTTTATGACTGGTGGACTTCAACTCCCCAGAATTCCTGAGCCAGCATGGCTCAGCTTGGAAACCTCTCCCTTTCCCCTCAGCTTGGCTGGCTCAGGAATTCTGGGAGTTGAAGTCCACGAGTCATAAAGGAGCCAAGGTTGCCTACCCCTGGTTTAGTGGGAAGCTTCTTACTTTTGATGCTTCTGGTGTTGGTGTATTGTATGTTTTTGAAAAACGATCTCGGAAGGATGGCTTTGTGTTTCTGGTGATTACAGGAAATCTTTGACTTACAACCATTTGTTTAGTGATGGTTCAAAGTTACAACGGCACTGAAAAAGTGACTTATGACCATTTTAGCATCCCCCATGGTCCCGTGATCAAAATTCGGATGCTTGCCAACAGGTTCATATTTATGACGGTTTCAGTGTCTTGGGGTCATGTGATCCCCTTTTGCGACCTTCAGACAAGCAAAGTCAATGGGAAAGCCAGATTCGCTTAACCATGTTACTAACAACTGCAGTGATTCACTTAACAACTGGGGCAAGCAAGGTCATAAAATGGGATAAAACTCACTTATAAACAAACTACTTCACTTAGCAAACGAAATATTGGACTCAATTGGGATTGAGGACTACCTGTAAAACGTCGGACCTTGAGATCAGCAGGTGAGAGAGCCAAAATATAGGCCACCATAATGTAGGGTGGACATAAGCAAAAGCCAGTTTGTTATAGTGGATAAGGCACCAAGTTATGAACTGGGAGGCTGTGAGTCCTAGTCCCGTCTTGTGCCAGTCCCTCTCAGTCCAACCTACCTCATAGAATTGTTGCTCTGGGGAAAACAGGAGGAGGAAGGATTTGTTCGCAGGCTTGAGTTATTTGTAAAAATTATAAAGGTGGGATGCAAATAAATAAATAAACATGGTCAGAGCAATGCTGAAGTAGGGCTAGATGTCGGAATGCCCTGAATGTACGGTAGAATGGTTATGGTTTTTATTTTGTTTTCCATGTGCAACAAATTGTGACTTTGCTAACCCTAAATTTAAATCGTAAGTGAAGTTTTTTTTACTCTTGACTGTTAATTTTTCATTAGTACACATATAGAAAAATTACATTAATTTTTTTTTCATTGCCCTATTTCTGGAGAGCTGGAACCAATTACCCTATTTTCCCTAAAAATATCACTTTGAATGGGACAAATTCAAGCATTTGTGAGATTCATTAACCACACCACTCAAGACCTACCTGTATGTTACTGCTGCCCTACACAGGTGCCTGCTTGCTTTTAATTCGACAATGACAATGACATGGGATGACTCTGTTGGGATTGTATAACCGACAGAGCTGATGTTTTCCACTTTTCTCAGGGCAATCTCCCCAACGATGCAGTATAGCAGGAGTTGTAGAGCTAATTATTTTGCTTCTACTTTTGCGTAAAAATAGAATGAAATACTGTTTAACATCTGTCCTGATGATACTCATAACTTTATGAAGGGGGGGGACGGCCTGTATGTGCCTGAACAGCATCCTGTTTGTTGAAAAAAAATCATAAAAAGTGGATCTATGCACTCGTATCAGCCAAGCTGCTGTGACTGGATATATATCAGACTACTGTATAGGTATTCCTCAATTTAATGACTGTTCAGTTAGCGACCAAAGATACAATGAATCTGTCCAAGGCTATAGGTAATCCTCGACTTACAACCATTCATTTAGTGCAGTGGTTCTCAACCTGTGGGTCGGGACTCTATTTGGGGTCGAACGACCATTTCACAGGGGTCGCCATTTTTCCCCCCCTTTTCCTTAACTGTGCTACTCCTTTTATTCTATTGGCTTTTGAAAGCCAATAGAATAGACTCTCTTGAATAGAGTCTAATTCTATTGGCTTTCAAAAGCCAATAGGAATTGTCCAGGCTGTCTCTGCACTGCTGAGCCCGCCAAAAGTTCCATTCTGCAAACGGTGCTGCACCAGTTGAGTAGTCCTCGACTTAGGACCGGTTGAGTAGTCCTCGACTTACGACCGATTGGGGGTCGCGGTATTAAAAAGGTCGAGAACCACTGATTTAGTGACTGTTCAAAATTATAACAGCAGTAAAAAAAGTGATTTATGACCAGTTTTCACACATCTGACCATTGCAGTACATGATCAAAATTTGGATTCTTAGCGACTGGCTCATCTTTATGACGGCCGCAATGTCATGAGGTCACGTGACCTTACAAGCAAAGTTAATGGGAAAGCCAGATTCACTTCACAACCATGTTACCGAATTAACAACTGCAGTGAATCACTTCATATCTATGGCAGGAAAGAAAGGTCGTAAAATGGGACAAAACTCACTTAGTAAAGTGTCTTGATTAGCAATGAAAATTTTGGGCTCTGGTGGTCGTAAGTGAAGGGATACCTGCACTTACAATTCAGATTTGAAGTTCTGACGGTCGTGCCCCACCCCCGCTGATGTCATGTGATTACAGTTTTGGTGCTCGGCAATTGGCCCAATTTTATGGCTGTTTGCAGTGACCTGTGGTCACGTGACAGTGACGTACAGTGTGTTTTGCTGGAAACTGGTTTTCATTTCTGGTTTCTGGCAAAAAGTCATCCATTGCCGACAATGGATTCGCTTTACAACCACTGTATTCGTTTAATGACCATCACAGAAAAGGTTGTGAAATCAGGCATTGTCACTTGATTAATTCCAGGCTCAACTGCAGTCGTAAATCAAGGAGTATCTGTATTCTGAAAAAATGTATCTTGAGTCTTACATATTGGAGGACGGATGGAAAGCAAACATTGTGTCATCTAGCTGTCCTTTTGGGGTGCCCGCTGATACTGTAGTGACCTTTGACTGATTAATTCTGAAAGTATTTGTAGAGACATTTCATGCCAACAAGCAATTAGTGAACACCAACGTTGAATCCATATTCACATATTTCTTCTGTATTCTTAAAATGATCTGAGCTTCTGGATTTTAAAAGGCTATATACGAACCCTTTGTAAGAAAATAAATAAAATTATAAAGCAAATATTGCAACCAATTATTTAAAAAATAAAAGAAGAAACAATTAGGGCAGCCCATGAAATGATAGGGAAATCCAAGAAAAGGGAGGGAAACAGATAAATCTAATTGGCTGACACCAGGGCAGAATGACCTTCTCACTATTAAGTAAATATTTCAATGAAGTATTTCATATTTATCTTAATGTTTAATCAAAATATTTTAATATGTGGGAGCCGCTCCAAGTATCTTAAAAGTTGCTGTGTTCAAGAGACAATGTGGTTTTGGTATTTGTGAATCAGAATTATATATGCCTCTCCTTGAGTAGTCCTTGACTTACAACCGTTTGTTTAGTGACTGTTCGAAGTTAAAAAGGGACTAATGACCATTTTTCACACTTACGTCCATTACAGCATCCCCATAGTCACGTGATCAAAATCTGGACACTTGGCAACAGGCTCATATTTATGACGGTTGCAGTGTCCCCCGTGGTTAGGTTATCCCCTTTTGCAAAGTCAGTGAGGAAACAGATTCACTTAACAACTGTGACAAGAAAGGTCATAAAGTGGGGCAAAATTCAGTTAGCAACTGTCTCACTTAGCAACAGAAATGTTAGGCTCAATTGTGGTCATAAGTTGAGGACTACCTGTAGTGGGTATCTCCTCTGCCTCTTTAATTTTGTTCAGGGTCTTTGTCAGGGATTGGAATAATTAGATTAGAGTAGAATAACAAGAGTTGGAAGGGACCTTGGAGGTCTTCTAGTCCAACTTCCTGCTCAGGCAGGAAACCCTATATATCAGTGTTTCTCAACCTTGACAATTTTAAGGCATGTGGACTTCAACTCCCAGAATTCCACAGCCAGCATTGCTGGCTGTGGAATTCTGGGAGTTGAAGTCCACATACCTTAAAATTGTCAAGGTTGAGAAACACTGCTATATATCATTTCAGACAAGTGGTTCTTAAAAACTTCCAGTGCTGAAGCCTTCACAATTTCTGGAGGCAGGTTGTTCCACTGGTTAATTGTTCTCACTGTCAGGAAATTTCTTCTTAAGTTCTACGTTCCTTGTCTCCTTGATTAGTTTCCATCCATTGCTTCTTGTCCTGCCCTCAGGCGCTTTGGAGAATAGCTTGACTCCCTCTTCTTTGGGGCAGCCCCTGAGATATTGGAACACTGCTATCATGTCCCCCCTCGTCCTTCTCTTCATTAAACTAGACATACCCAATTCCAGCAGTCTTTCCTTATATGTTTTAGCCTCCAGACCCCTGATCATCTTTGTTGCTCTTCTCTGCACTCTTTCTAAAGTCTCAACATCTTTTTTACATCATGGTGACCAAAACTGGATGCAGTATTCCCAAAGGTGGCTGTCCTCCTCAAAGTCTTTACAATCAGGATCTCCAAACTTGGCAATTTTGAAGACCTGTAGACTTCAACTCCCATTTGTCCGAAATGGTATAGGGCTTCCTGCCTGAGCAGGGGGTTGGACTAGATGACCTTCAAGGTCCCTTCCAACTTTACTATTATTATTATTATTATTATTATTATTATTATTATTATTATTACTACTACTACTACTACTATGGATTATCGCACAGTCAGCCAGATGTTCAGACTGGATTTGGCATTTTGTCTACCTATCTTTTCCTTACCCAGGACCTGGGATAGGCAGATGTGGATGTTTGATGGTATTACAGGTATCGTCGCAGGATGGAAGCAGTTCCTAGTAAGGCCGCCTTTTGCAATTGACTAATAGCGAATTTGTCAATGCCAATGGTGTTCAAGTGGTGCTCCAGTTGTTTTGGGATTGCACCCAAGGAGCCTATGACTATTGGTACTACCCTTGCTTGCTTTTATTATTATTATTATTATTATTATTATTATTATTATTGCTGCTGCTGCTGCTGCTGCTGGCTGGGGAATTCTGGGAAATGAAGCCCATAAGTCTTAAAGTTGCCAACTTTGGAGACCCCTCTCCTTCCATTTTATAACGTTAATACAGCAAACAGAATATAATATAAACGTATTGGGAAGCAGAGACTTGACATTAAGGTAGATAAGAAAGTCCTTTATTATTATTTTTTTTCTCATAGAAAGCAGAGTGGCGCAGCGGAAGCGTGCTGGGCCCATAACCCAGAGGTCGATGGATCGAAACCATCCTCTGCTAAATTGTGTTTTCTTTTTCCTCTTCTCGAAACCTTGAATTACAAGCTGGCGACCTTTGGATATACACACCCTTTTAAAAAACTTTGTAACTTGCCTATTCCCCGTCAGGAGAAAAAAAACAACAAAAAAAACCTTGGCTGGATTGCAGAAAATACAGGCAATGAACGCTTTAGATTAGATGCAAACACGAGTTTTATTGCTATTGAACGGAAAAAAAAACACAAGGATCACCTCTCCCTTTGCTTTGCGTGGGTGCGATTCGGGGCTCTGAGACGAGGGACACGTAGTTGGGCTAGGGGTGGAGGACGATGGGAGCTGTAGTTGCGAGGCTTCTGGGTTGCCAATGGAGAAAGGAGAAGTCTGGCGCAGCCTCCTTGAGCCTTGGCTGCAAAAAAGGTGGGTATCTTTTAATAAAATGCATCATGCGTTCGGGATTTCAAAGTCTTCGCTGTAGAGGCTTGAAAAGCTAACCAAAATAAAAGCACGACATTTATTGGAGAAGGGGAGGGGAAAAAAGATTTTGCCGCCCGAACAGGGACTTGAACCCTGGACCCTCAGATTAAAAGTCTGATGCTCTACCGACTGAGCTATCCGGGCTCTTGACGAACGTGGTTTACTGGTCTCCTGTAGTGTAACTCAAACTCCCGATGTATTTTCCTGCTTTGTGTTTTTTTTAAAGGGATAGAAGAGAATATTCCATAGAATTTTCCAATTCTCTGCCGTCGATTTGGACCGGGAATCCAAACGATTGGTAAGATGTGCAACGGGGAAAAGAGCAATACATTAAACACCTAAGTCAAGGCTGGAAAAACAACCAGGCAGAGGAAGAATTGTGAATCCAAATAAGGCTGGAAGGGACCTTAGAGGTCTTCTAGTCCAGCCCCCTGCTCAAGCAGGAGACCCTACCTATACCATTTCAGACAAGGGACTGCCCAGTCTCTTCTTAAAAACCTCCAGTGATGAAGTGCCCACAACTTCTGGAGGCCAGCTGTTCCACTGGTTAATTGTCCTGGCTGTTAGGAAGTTTCTCTTTCATTCCAGGTTGCTTCACTCCTTGATTAGTTTCCATCCGTTCTTTCTTCTCTTGCCTTCTGGTGCTTTGGAAAAGAAGTTGACCCCCCTCTTCTTTGTGGCAGCCCCTCAAATACTGGAATACTGCTATCATGTCCACCCCCATCCTTCTTTTCTCTAGACTGGCCATACCCAGTTCCTGCAACTGTTCTTCATATGTTTTAGTCTCCAGGCCTTTGATCATCTTAGTTACTCTTCTTTGTACTTTTTCCAAAGTCTCAACATCTTTTTTTTGTAATGTGGTGACCAAAACTGGATGCAGTATTCCAGGTGTGATCACAATAACTATAAGGAGAGGAACAATAACCATAAGGAGCCAATGAGGTTTGCCTTGGCAGGATGGCTAAGAGTTGGAAGGCTGCTTGTGCAGATCACAGTTGTTTCTGAAGCCCGGGTGTTGATTTCTGCTCAAAACAGAGATTTATGCATAGATGCTGAACGTTTAGTGTTATGAAAAAAAAACACCTGACATTTTTTTAAAAAAAGGCCCTTATTTTAATGGCCAAACTTTGCCATCGATTTTAATCCGAGCAACGCCTGCTCCATTTGTTTCTTCTTCAAGTCAGAATAACAGAGTTGGAAGGGACCTTGGAGATCCTCTAGTCTAACCCTCTGCTCAAGCAGGAGACCCTATACCATTTCAGACAAAAATGACTGTGCAATCTCTTCTTGAAAGCCTCCAGCGATGGCGCACCTACAATTTCTGGAGGCAAGTTGTTCCACTGGTTAATTGTTTTCACTATTAGGAAATTTCTCCTTATTTCTAGACTGGTTCTCTTCTTGATTGGTTTCCATCCATTGCTTCTTGTCCTGCCTTCCAATGCTTTGGAGAATAAGTTGACCCCCCCCTCTTCTTTTTGGAAGCCCCCTCAAATATTGGAACACTGCTATCCTGTCTCCCCTAGTCTTTCTTTTCACTTGGTTAGACTCTTCCTGCAATCGTTATGATCAGAGTGGTATAAAAAAATACAGTGAAGAGAATAAATAGGTTTAAAATAATAGAAAATACTTGTAGATTGGGTTTTATATTTTGGTAATGGTTTGCTCTCCAAGCTTGTTTCAGTTTAGAACAGAATAGAATAATAGAGTTGGAAGGGACCTTGGAGGTCTTCTAGTCCAACCCCCTGCTCAGGCAGGAAACCCTATACCATTTCAGACAAATGATTGTCCAGTCTCTTCTTAAAAACTTCCAGTGTTGGAGCATTCACCGCTTCTGGAGGCAGGTTGTTCCACTGGTTAATTGTTCCAACTGTCAGGATTTTTTTCCTTGGTTCTAAGTTGTTTCTCTCCTTGGTTAGTTTCCATCTGTTGCTTCTTGTCCTGCCTTCAGGTGCTTTGGAGAATAGCTTGACTCCCTCTTCTTTCTGGCAACCCTTTAGGTATTGGAACAATGCCTTCAGGTTATCGCTAGTCCTTCTTTTCATTAAACTAGACATACCCAATTCCTGCAACTATTATTCATAATAATTCCAGAAGTCCACTAGATGCCATCTTTTCAAACTTCCATGTATATAATAATAATAATAATAATAATGATGATGATGATGGAAGGGACCTTGGAGGTCATCTAGTCCAACTCCCTGCTCAGGCAGGAAACTCTATATCATTTCAGACCAATGGCTATCCAGTCTCTTCTTAAAAACTTCTAGTGTTGGAGCATTCACAGCTTCTGGAGGCAGGTTGTTCCACTGATTAATCATTTTAACTGTCAGGAAATTTAGTTCTAGGTTGTTTCTCTCTTTGGTTAGTTTCCATCTGTAAATAGTAGACTTTCGTCCCAAGGACCTTGCAGCCAACAATAGCCAAACTGATTCTCTCTAAAGCAGCGGTTCTCAACCTATGGGTCGTGACCCCATTTGGGGTCGATCGACCATTTCACGGGAGTCGCCAAGCAAGGCTGTCTGCCATTTTTTTCCCCTTTTCCGGTGGGTGCCTTATTTCCCTTGGGCTGGGCCAGCTGGTGGCCCAGCCGGTGGTCGGCCTGCTCCGTCTCTGCCGCTTGCCAGCTAGGCCTCGGCCGGCACAGGGGGCAGCACCACGCATGCGTGGCGCTCCCGGGCAGGGAAAGTCCTTGACTTACGACCAGTTGGGTAGTCCTCGACTTACGACCGGTTGGGGGTCGCGGCATTAAAAAGGTTGAGAACCACTGCTCTAAAGGCCACCAGTCATCCATGAGCCAGAAGGAGCAAAAGGTGGGGAGATTCAAAGCAGAAGACTTCCAAAGAAGAACCACCTCAGAGAAGGTTCAGCTTGACCTGTAAAATAAAATTGGATGCTATTAAAAGAGACCTACGTACAACAAACAGGAACAATCTGTCCCGTTCTCCTTGGTTTTTAATGGGGATGAAAGTGGAGAACTTTAGATAAGTTTTTTGATAAATCACCAGACCTGAGAGGGAGACAACCCTCTAAACAACTTTCTTTCTCCAGGTCAGGGGTGTCAAATTGCCGCCTGTGGGCCGGACGCATCACAATGAAACTGCACCCACTCCATTGCCGACAATGGGAAAAAAAATTCTGATATGTCGCACGACGTCAAATCTTTATCCAGACATCTAAACACTGGTTTAGATCATCAAGACAGGTCCTTTGGGAGACACCACCATCCCCAAAGCTCTGCTGTTGAGTATTAATAGAAGACTAGACTAGACTAGACTAGAAGCGTTGGAAGGGACCTTGTAGGTCATCTAGTCCAACCCCCCAACCCAAGCAGGAGACCCTGGCCTACACTATTTCTGACAGATGGCAGTCCAGTCTCTTCTTGAAAGTTTTCAGTGGTGAAGCTCTCACAACTTCTGAAGGCAATCTGTTCCATTGGTTGATGTGGAAAACCATTTTCTCTTGCAGCAATAGAAGATGTCTTTGAGTTTCAGTACTGAGATAAAAGACAAAGCTTTTAGTTTCTACTTTAAATTCTTGCTCATTTTAAGGATCAATATTAACTGGGTTTATTTCATTGGTATTTTACATTTTTAAAAATAGCTTTGCGTTGCCCTTGGTGTTCTGATAAACCAAAGAGCATTAATTTGACAATAAATACAATTTAATTGAAAAAAAAAATACTAAAGGCTTCCTATGCAGGCTGGTGTTTTAAAATGTGCTGCAGCAACAAGAATGAAAATTTAATTAGGATTATAATTCGACTCGATTGGATTCACTAAGAGGCTAAACCAGCTTCATTCATAGGTGGCCGGTTAGCTCAGTTGGTTAGAGCGTGGTGCTAATAACGCCAAGGTCGCGGGTTCGATCCCCGTACGGGCCAACAAATGTTTTTTTTATTTTTATTATTATTATTTTCAGACGCTGAAAAAGTATTTTAAAAAACGCCTTGTGATTCGCTATTTTCCCCGGGAAACCTTTCGGAAATCGAAATTTTATGCAATTCTTCCCATGTTAATTGAAAATGTCATGAAATAGTGCAACGCAATGCAATACAATGCAAAGGAAAAATGTAACGCAACGCAATGCAATAAATAGTGTGATGCAATGCAATAAAAATGCAAACGTGTAGCTATAGTGTCTTAACCATGCTCGTGTTGGAAATTATTCTGTAGATCAGAAAAAAAAACAAAGGGAAAAAGCCAATTGAAAATTGGTTGTAAAAGGTGGCTTTTTAAACTAAAAGTTCTACACACTGAAAACTGGTGTTTTAGAGCAGTAGGCAGCGTGTCGGTTTTCTTGGTCCGAAAGTCTTGAGCTCGAATTTCAGAAAAAGACTTTCCCTAGAAAAGCAAAAAAAATATTTTTTTCTGCTTTCTCGCACAAAATTTTATTCAAGCACCAAACTACTTTACATATACGTGTCGCCTTTTTGTGCATTGTACTAAAACTCAAGGGGTAAATATGTAGGAAGCTGAAAGCAGAGCCTTTTTTTAAACTGATCACTGCTGAGAGTTTCAGTCTAAGCAAGAAATCTCGACCCCCGGTATGATAAATGCTCCTTTAGTGGACAACATTACACAACATCAGTTGAATCATCCCAGCAATCCCATTGATTCCCCCCATCCGGTCATTAATTTATAATACCCACTGCCACTATAAATTAATAACATGACAGCAAACAACCTGTTAATTTACCACCAATAAATTCAGAAAGAATACCACTAGAAAAAGTTGAAAGGATCATGTTTGAAGTAAAGACAAGGATAGAAAAATCCCGAACAGCATTCTTCAAAATGAAAAAGGTCTTCCGCAGTCACGACATAAGCCTAAGACTGAAAATCATGCTTGTCAGATGCTATATTTTTCCTATCCTGCTCTATGGAGTAGAGAGTTGGTCTCTGACAGAAGGCCACCTGAAGAGACTAGAAGCATTTGAAATGTGGATTTGCAGGCGACTGTTACATATAAGCTGGGTTGACAAGATCAGAAATGAGGAGGTGATAAGTTGCCTGGGAAAGCCAAGGAAAATCATCAAAACAATTAAAAAAACGAAAATTAGAATATTTCGAACATGTGATGCTACACCCAGAAAAATACGGCATACTCCATTTAATCCTCCAGGGAAAGATTGAAGGCAAACAAGGTCCAGGCAGAAGAAAAACATTGTGGCTTCAAAATCTAAGGGATTGATTTGGACAAAACTCAGCAGCACTTTCTCATGCGGCTGCTGATAAAAACAGGATTGCCAACATGATCGCCAACGTCCGATAACAGATATGGCACAAGAAGAAGAAGAAGTGTTCTAATATTTGAGGGGCTGTCACAGAGAGGGGGGGGCACACTTGGAATACTGCATCCAGTTTTGGTCACCACGATGTAAAAAAATGCTGAGACACTAGAAAGAGTACAGAGAAGAGTAACAAAGATGATTAGGGGACTGGTGGCTAAAACATATAAGGAACGGTTGCTGGAATTGGGTATATCTAGTTTAGCAAAGAGAAGGACGAGGGGGGACATGATAGTAGTGTTCCAATATCTCAGGGGCTGCCACAGAGAAGAGAGAGTCAAGCTATTCTCCAAAGCGCCTGAAGGCAGGACAAGAAGCAACGGATGGAAACTAACCAAGGAGAGAAGCAACCTAGAACCAAGGAAAAAAATCCTGACAGTTGGAACAATTAACCAGTGGAACAACCTGCCTCCAGAAGCGGTGAATGCTCCACCACTGGAAGTTTTTAAGAAGAGACTGGACAGCCATTTGTCCGAAATGATATAGGGTTTCCTGCCTGAGCAGGGGGTTGGACTATAAGACCTCCAATGTCCCGTCCAACTTTATATTATTATTATTATTATTATTATTATTATTATTATTATTATTATTATTATTATTATTATTATTATTATGGATCATCGCACAGTCAGCCAGATGTTCAGACTGGATTTGTCATTTTGTCTACCTATGGAGTCCTTACCCAGGACCTGGGATAGGCAGATGTGGATGTTTGATGTTATTACAGATATCGTCGCAGGATGGAAGTAGTTCCTAGTAAGGCCGCCTTTTGCAATTGTCAATGCCAATGGTGTTCAAGTGGTGCTCCAGTTGTTTTGGGATTGCACCCAAGGCGCCTATGACTATTGGTACTACCCTTGCTTGCTTTTGCCACAGTCTTTCTATTTCTAGGTCTTTGTATTTTGTTGTTGTTGTTATTATTAAAAACAAAAGTCCAGTTGCCTCCTGAAAAAGCACCTTTTGGACAATGTTGTTTCTCTTGTGTCATATACGTGGGTTTATGCCAAAGTCTGTATTTACTTTTTACATATTTATGTAGTGTATTAGAGGTGGTGACCCTTTGCGAGCTATATGCAACAAAATTTCACTTTAATTGTTTGCCAATTAGTGTACAAAGTGACAACAAAGTCATTCTATCACCCTCCTTTTTAAGATTCAGAGGACAAGGTCTGTTCTTTGAAGGACTAGAGTTGCCAGTGATTTGTCATCAGAGTTAACAGCAGCTCTTCTTTTGCTTAAGTGGGTGGCTCTTAAAAGAGCCTTTGATGCACTCCCGCGTACTTTACTTGGAGCTGGTGTACTTGGTGACGGCCTTGGTGCCCTCGGAGACGGCGTGCTTGGCCAGCTCTCCCGGCAGGAGGAGGCGGACGGCCGTCTGGATCTCGCGGGAGGTGAGGGTGGAGCGCTTGTTGTAGTGGGCCAGGCGGGAGGCCTCGGCCGCGATGCGCTCGAAGATGTCGTTGACGAAGGAGTTCATGATGCTCATGGCCTTGGAGGAGATGCCGGTGTCGGGGTGGACCTGCTTGAGCACCTTGTAGACGTAGATGGAGTAGCTCTCCTTGCGGCTCTTCTTGCGCTTCTTGTCGCCCTTCTTCTGCGTCTTGGTGATGGCCTTCTTGGAGCCCTTCTTGGGCACCGGGGCGGACTTGGCCGGTTCGGGCATATCTCCCTCTAGTTACGATACAAGAACAACCGAAAGAAATAATCTGAACGCAACACCCAGCCTTCTATTTATAGGAGCCATATGCAAACGAAGTCTAAAATGCTCTCGTTCTTATTGGCTAACATCCGAGGACTAGGGGGAAAAAAAAAAACGTTTCGGAATTTTGGTTTTACGAACGGTGCGCTCTCATTGGTCGACCGCTAGGGGCTCTCTCGCCCATTGGGTGGTCTTTTTTTTGTTAGTGGTTTAATCCGAGGGGGCTCCAACGTCATTGGACGCTGAGGGCTCAAGGGGTCCAATCAAAAGAAGCGTTTGCAAGACCTTGAAAAAGTATATAAAGGGCAGGACAGGGCAGGGTTATTACATTCGGCGATTTCAAAGTTAATTTTTTTTTTTACTTCTAGATTCGGCGGATTGAGTCAGGATGTCTGGACGCGGCAAGCAAGGCGGCAAAGCCAGGGCTAAGGCCAAGACTCGCTCTTCCCGCGCCGGGCTGCAGTTCCCCGTGGGCCGCGTGCATCGGCTGCTACGCAAGGGCAACTACGCGGAGCGCGTCGGGGCCGGGGCGCCCGTCTACCTGGCCGCCGTGCTGGAGTACCTGACGGCCGAAATCCTGGAGCTGGCGGGCAACGCGGCCCGGGACAACAAGAAGACGCGCATCATCCCGCGCCACTTGCAGCTGGCCATCCGCAACGACGAGGAGCTGAACAAGCTGCTGGGCAAAGTCACCATCGCCCAGGGGGGCGTCTTGCCCAACATCCAGGCCGTCCTGCTGCCCAAGAAGACCGAGAGTCACAAGGCCAAAGGGAAGTAAAGCCAGCCCGCTCTCCGCCGCCCAGAACGACCCCCAAAGGCTCTTTTAAGAGCCACCCACCTTTTCTTGGAAAGAGCTGGGGAGAACAAATTCATTTTTTGGGGGGGGGATGGGGAAAATACTTTAAAAAAGTCGAGCAGGAATCTCTGATTTCCCTGGCAATAACCAAAATTCAGGGATTTAAACGGTCAGGCTGGAAATTTGCGCAAAAAATCGCGCTTTTTTTTGTGCTAAATGAAACAACTTGCTACTCAACCCGAAGATTACGGCCACTCTTCAGTTTTCCAACTAGAATAGAGTAATTTTATTGTCACTTTAAATGTAGACAATAATCAGCATATATTAAAATGGGATTTCGTTGCAAACGGCTCTCGGAGGGTAACCACTTCCAATATACATTGTATAAATAGGACAAAGATAATGCATATTCCCACATACACATGACCCACAGAAAACAGTCTAATTCGGATGTGTTACATGCACATGGCGAGAAAAACGAATCTTGCTAGTTTACCAGGTAGATGACATTAGGGAACAACTATGTTTAAAGTAATAAAATAAATTGGGTTTTCTTTAAAGCCAATTCATTTCACCCCCCCCCCGTCTTATTCACACAACCCCTTTAACTCGATCGTCCAGAAGTTTTAGCTACATTCGCCCACTTTAAGCTTAGCTACTCTTAATTTTTTTTTTAATGGTCCCTTTGGTTTCATATTCTGCCGCAATCCGGAGGACGAATTAAAACTTAAAAAAAAACAAACATCCCAAAGATGTGTGAACACAACCCGTGTTAATAATTAAAACGAGGTTAACGAGTTTCAAGGTTTAAAACACTCTGTCGAGGCAATTCGCCCCACTTAATAAGCAACTTTGAGAGAATTGATACTGTAAATTCACAAGTGAAATGTTTCAAAGTGGCCATAAAAGTTTTATAATGTTAAAAAGCCCTGGGGTACAACCTTCCAACAAATCGGAAGTCTGGCCAGCGCCTTTTCAACAATCACGTTTTTTAAAAAAGCATAAGCTTTCTCTTTAGTTGAGAAAAAAAAAAAAAAAAGGAAAAGCGCTGACAGACTTTCAGCCTTGTTTTTCCGCCCCTGTTCAAAATCCTAAACTTCGCGCCAATTCAAAGGAGGAAGCGATTGGCTGCCATCCAGCCGGCCGCGGGAGTTTTTGAAAAAGAAGTTGAGCCAATCGTTTGCAAGTGCGGGAATTTTGAAAAAAAAAAAAGGCAAAAATGTAAGCCCGGCTGGAAAGACAAACGCGTTTTTTGCGTCCATGCCTGAATGGAAGAAATAGATCTCTTTGGATTCTCATGGATCAAATAGTGCATTTTGAACATATTTTACAGTGATGCACAGTTTAAAAATTTATTATTGTAAGCTGCCCAGAGTCACTGAGAGTGAATGGGCAGCCATATAGATTTTCTTAAATAAACAAGACCGATGAAGCAGAATGTAGCTCAATGTAGTTGAAATGAGGGGGTCCTTGGTGCTCTCTGAGCTTGCTTGTTTTCTTGCAGATCTTTCATTACCCTAACTAGGTAACATCATCGGTGCTAGTAAGAAGTGCTATTTGCTGTCAGTTTATATTCTGGTGTCTCCTATTATATTTAAAGGGACTTACTGCTAACTTAGATACCACTACTTTGGCTTGCTACCTATTTTATTTGAATTGATTTGGTTAAACATATTGTTTTAAAGCTAAGAGCTTGATGCAGGATAAGTAGCATTCTTCTATTTCTCGTGTTGCCAACAGCCCTGTGAGGTAGGCCAGGCTGGGACACGACCAGGCCAAAAGTCTCCTAGGATGTGGATGGACTTGCATTTGGGCCTCTCGGATCCTTTTGATTAAGACATTTTCTTAACATTGCTGACTTCTTTGTTACTAGATAAGCTATTGTGAGATGTAAAAAACCCAAATTTTGATACTCACAATACGAAGACAAGACTGGTTAACAAAACAAAGGTTTATTGGAGAATAACATAAAAAGAATAAAAAGGAAAGAGAAGGAAAGAGAAGAAAGAAGAGGCGTTTGCAATCGCGGCCTCCCGGATCCTTCCCAATGGATTGGGTTCCAGGAGAACACTGGCCTGGTCTCAAGCTCTGCATTTTATACTAGTGGTTCTCAACCTTTTTAATGCCACGACCCCCAACCGGTCATAAGTCGAGGACTACTCAACTGGTCGTAAGTCAAGGACTACTTGACTGGTGCAGCACCATTTGCAGAATGGGACTTTTGGTGGGCTCAGCAGGGCAGAGACAGCCTGGACAATTCCTATTGGCTTTTGAAAGCCAATAGAATTAGACTCTATTCAAGAGAGTCTATTCTATTGGCTTTCGAAAGCCAATAGAATAAAAGGGAGTAGCAAAGCTAAGGAAAAGCGGGGAAAAAAATGGCGGACAGCGTTGTTTGGCGACCCCCGTGAAACGGTCGTTCGACCCCAAATGGGGTCCCGACTCACAGGTTGAGAACCACTGTTTTATACTTTTCACAATGCATGTCACATCTAAGAAGCTCTTTCATCTTTATAGACGTCCTTTGAAGTTGTACTTAAAGTCATCCTGACCTCTTCCACCCATCTGCTGTTATCTTGTTTATTTGTAATTTTCACCTAGGGTCAAAATCCCCCTCTTTGATAGTGATTTCTACTCAAAGTGTAAGTTCCTGTGTCCGGAGGAATTTTAGGTAGTAAACATTGAACAAACCTTCTCACACATTTGGCAGTGCACTGCTACATTTGCGTTACAGTGTTACATTTGTACTAAAGAGACAGTTTCATATATTGGCATTACATTTCTACAATTATATTTCTACAATTTTATAAAAGAATAACTTTTATTTCCTTCACTATTATCTATTTCAGACATGTCAAACACAAGGCCCGGGGGCCGGATGCGGCCCGCGATGTGGTTTTATGTGGCCCACGAAGCCATCCTGGAAACTGAGGGAACGGCCCCCACTGCCTTGGCCCTGGCCCAGGCCAGCTGGGAGCCAATGTACAATTTTGTGGTGGCCATTTATGCTGAAACACGTTCAGTCTTAGCTCCACAAGGCCGTCTGGAAACAACGAGGAACCAGCCCCTGCCGCATCGGCCCCGTCCCCTGGGGAGATGTCATCCTTTGTGAGGAATGAAGAAATACACCATTGCCTGGAAGTGGCCAGCAAATGGCCCTCTCCTACTTCTCATATCTGGCTTGATGGGCTCCGGGGGAGGGGTTTCAGCAAGCATTTCCAGTGGACCATGCCTTGGTGCTTGCCCTGGTCCCACTCCCTTCTGCCAGAGACCCTCAGATCTGTCTCACTCCTGCCCAGGCCCCCACAGGGACCCTTGACGCGAATGATGTAGAGCTGGCCATGCCCACCCAGTAGGCCACACCCACTCCGTCCACGCCTACCCAGTGAGCCACACCCAATCTGGCCACGCCTACCCCCCCCCCCAGGACAACCGCAATGCTGATGCGTCCCTCAATGGAATTGAGTTTGACACCCCCTGATCTATTGAGTCTTTTTGAAATGATACGGGTGGCAAATTAATTGAATAAATGAAATAAATAATTGATTATGTGCCACCAAATTGTTTTAGACTCATCTAGACAGATTTTATCCAGGATGAATTGACTCTAATTGGTACTTTTGATTCTCTCCACAAGATGTTTTTTCAAAAGGCAACTGGACTTTCTTGGTTTTTTCCCCCTTGAAAACATTTGACTTTTCATCCAACAAACTTCTTCAGTTCTCAAGCTTAGCTTCTTGGATGAGAGGGAAAACGTTTTCAAAGGGGGGGAAAAAGTCCAGTTGCCTTTGGGAAAGCATCTTTGACTTGATGATTGGGAATCTCTATATCAGTGGTTCTCAACCTTTTTAATGCTGCGACCCCCAACCGGTCGTAAGTCGAGGACTACTGAACTGATGCAGCACTGTTTGCAGAATGGGACTTTTGGCGGGCTCAGCAGGGCAGAGACAGCCTGGACAATTCCTATTGGCTTTTGAAAGCCAATAGAATTAGACTCTGTTCAAGAGAGTCTATTCTATTGGCTTTCAAAAGCCAATAGAATAAAAGGGAGTAGCACAGCTAAGGAAAAGGGGAAAAAAATGGCGGACTGCGTTGTTCAGCGACCCCCGTGAAATGGTCGTTTGACCCCAAATGGGGTCCCGACCCACAGGATGAGAACCACTGCTCTATATAGACCAGTGTTTCTCAACCTTGACAATTTTAAGGCATGTGGACTTCAACTCCCAGAATTCCACAGCCAGCAATGCTGGCTGTGGAATTCTGGGAGTTGAAGTCCACATGCCTTAAAATTGTCAAGGTTGAGAAACACTGATATAGACGCTCTCAACAGTGCATTCATTAGCAACTAACTAAGATGATTAAAGGCCTGGAGACTAAAATATGTGAAGAATGGTTGCAGGACTTGGGTTTGGCTAGTCTAAAGAAAAGAAGAAATAGGGGTGACATGATAGCAGTATTCCAGTATTTGAGGGGCTGCCACAAAGAAGAGAGGGTCAAATTATTCACCAAAGCAACAGAGGGCAGGACAAGAAACAATGGCTGGAAACAAATGAAAGACAGAAGTGACCTGGAATTAAGGAGACACTTCCTAACAGTGAGAACAATTAATCAGTGGAACACTTTGCTTCCAGAAATTGTGGGCGCTTTGTCACTGGAGGTGTTAAAGAAGAGGCTAGACCAGTGGTTCTCAACCTGTGGGTCGGGACCCCATTTGGGGTCGAACGACCATTTCATGGGGGTCGCCAAACAATGCAGTCCGCCATTTTTTCCCCCTTTTCCTTAGCTGTGCTACTCCCTTTTATTCTATTGGCTTTTGTGAGCCAATAGAATGGACTCTCTTGAATAGAGTCTAATTCTATGGGCTTTCAAAACCAATAGGAATTGTCCAGGCTGTCTCTGCCCTGCTGAGCCCACCAAATGTCCCATTCTGCAAACGGTGCTGCACCAGTTGAGTAGTCCTCGACTTACGACTGGTTGAGTAGTCCTCGACTTATGACCAGTTGGGGGTTGCGGCATTAAAAAGGTTGAGAACCACTGGACTAGACAGTTATCCGAAATGACTTGAGCAGGGGGCTGGACTAGAAGACCTCCAGGGTCCCTTCCAGCTCTAGTCTATTCTAGTCTATTCTGTTCTGTTCATATTGTATGTTGCTAATGGTCATCTTTTTCTCTTTTCTTCCTTCCCTCCTTCTCCCCCCCCCCCCCCCGCATTAGAACCCTTTCCAGATAATTAGGTCTTTGTATACTGGGTTCAAAGTAAGATAATTTGAGCCTGGTCTTTTGCATCACAATCTTGGGTTGACTCTTAATTTCACCCTTCCAATTCCTCTTTGCCCCCATTTGCTGATTTAAAAAAATACTTCTATAGTTGCACTCCCCTCCCTTATAACGACAACAAATCCTCTGGGCTGCACACAAAACAGTAAAAAGAACAGGAACTTCCAAATCTTGAAGATATAAATAAATTAAACGTCATTTGTGAGTGCAAAGGCTGAGAAATAAAAGTCATTAATGCAGAGGCTCCAAGAGAGAAGAATCAATACATTTCTAAAAGCAACCTAACCTAATTGTCACGTTGTTGTTGTTGTTGTTAATTGAGAAGTCGTGTCTGACCCATCGCGACCCCATGGACAACGTTCCTCCAGGTCTTCCTGTCCTCTACCATCTTCTGGAGTCCATTTAAGTTCACGCCTACTGCTTCAGTGACTCCATCCAGCCACCTCATTCTCTGTCGTCCCCTTCTTCTATTGCCCTCAATCTTTCCCACCATTAGGCTCTTCTCCAGTGAATCCTTCCTTCTCATTAGGTGGCCAAAGTACTTGAGTTTCAACTTCAGGACCTGGCCTTCTAAAGAGCAGTCAAGGGTTGATCTCTTCTAGGACTGACCGGTTTGAACGCCTTGCAGTCCAAGGGACTCGCGGGAGTCTTCTCCAGCACCATAGTTCAAAGGCCTCAATTCTTTGTTGCTCATCCTTTCTTATGGTCCAACTTTCACAGCCATACATTGCAACTGGGAAAACCATGGCCTGGACTATACGCACTTTTGTTGGCAGGGTGATGTCTCTGCTTTAATTGTCACATTACCCAGCAGTAAAGTGAACATATCTTCCAGGTTACAGATGTCGTAACGTTATATCAAGTGCCTTCTTAGCGCAGTAGGCAGCGCGTCAGTCTCATAATCTGAAGGTCCTGAGTTCGAGCCTCAGAGAGGGCATAGGTTTATTTTTTTTTAAAGGGGGGCGAAGGAAAGAATATTTTAGCGGCGTTTTTAAAATGACATAAATTATCTCGCTGGGCGGAAATGGCAGGACACAGCTCGCATTTCCCTCGAGTCTTCTAAAGGGAGCTTTGCAGCTTTTGGATTTGGGGGGGGTGGCTTGGAGAAGGAGGGTGCTGGGATTCTCACAGACACACAAGCACAATTTAGTGGGATCTTTTGCAGGCTTCGCAATTTGGTTGCAAATATCTTGTTTCTTCCGCTCGAGAAAAAGATGCAGCCACTTCCTTTGGAGCACCATTGGCTTCTCGTTGCAATTTAAAGTGACAATAACGTTCTTTTCTCTCCTCTCCTCTGTTTCATTGAACAAATGCATATTCTCATGCAGAATAAAGTTAGATAAACTGCGAGGTTTTTTAACTTGCCCGGCTAGCTCAGTCGGTAGAGCATGAGACTCTTAATCTCAGGGTCGTGGGTTCGAGCCCCACGTTGGGCGAATGGTTTTTCTTATTTGCTTTCCCCCTCTTTTTAAAATAATCATTACCGGCATAGAGAGTTAAGATGTTTTTTTTTTAAAAATGCACGCTTTAGCCAGGACAGATCTCAGAAGAAACGGCCTTCGCCACAATTATTCCGCTCCCTCCCCCCCAGAGATGTTTTACAGCAGTTTAAAAAGATGAATGCATCTCATTGAGGATGGAGTGTTCAGAAACGGAATATAGGGGTTAAAACTGTATCGGGAAACAGTTGCAAAAAAAAAAAAAAGAAAGAAAGAAAATAAACACCTTCATGTAAGGATGGGAAAAAAAAAAAGTCTACTTAGCAGAGGATGGTTTCGATCCATCGACCTCTGGGTTATGGGCCCAGCACGCTTCCGCTGCGCCACTCTGCTCTGCGCGAAGTTGTGGCTTATTGAAACGCCTCAAATGACGCTGCTTCTATTTGCCAGGATCTTTTTTTTTTTTTTTAAAAAAAAGCCTTTTCTACCTCTGAAACCCCTGAAAGGGAACAGCTTGACATTGGTTAACTGAGTTTTGCCCAGTTTACGACCATTCTTGCCACAGTTGTTAAGTGAATCACTGCAGTTGATAATTAGTGAGTTTGTTGTTAAGTGAGGCTGGCACCCCCCATTGACTTTGTGGGAAAGGTTGCAAATGGGGGGGGGGGAATCCCATGATTCCTGGACACTGCAACCGGCCTAAATATGAATCAGTTTGCCAAGTGTCTGAATTTTGATCACATGATCGTGGGGATGCTGCAAAGGTCGTCACTGTGAAAAAGGGCCTTAAGTTCTTTTTTTTAGTGCCGTTGTAACTTTGGATGGTCACTAAATGAACTGTTATAAGTCGAGGACTACCTGTATTCTTGGGTCCATACAGTGAATGTTGTTTTTGGTTTTTTTTAATCCTCCAGTTTGAATGTGTCCAGCTATTTGATTTACATCCTAAATAAATAATAAAGTTTGGATTCCCTACACCAGGGGTCCTCAACCTATGGTCTGCGGCCGACCACTGGGCCATGGCCTAAAGGCCGCCGGGCAGGCTGGCCAGTGTGTGCACTCACCCCCACTCGCGCTAGCACCTACAGACTCGTTTGCGCATGTGCGCAGGGCTAGCAGCAGTAGTGGCTAGCGCCTGTACGCATGTGCATTCAGGGCCAGTAGCATGCACAGGTTGCACACTTAGTTTGCTCATGCATGCAGCGCTAGGCTAGCAGTGGCGGTGGCTAGCACCTGCATGCATATGCAAATGGGGCTGCTAGTGCCGTGCAGGTTGTGCGGCCCGTTTGCGCATGCTCACTGGGCTAGCAGCAGCAGCGGCTAGCATCTGCGCGCCTGCACAAACGGGGGCGCTAGCGCCGTGCAGGTGCGTGCAGTCCCATTTGTGTGCATCCCTGTTCCCAGCTGCTGCTCTTCCCTCCGGATTGCCAGCATGACCTCTGCCCTACACCCCTTCTTTGGTCAATATGACAGCTGTTTTTTTTTTTTTTTAAAAAAAACCCAGTTTTTATTTATTTATATCCTGCCTTTATCGTTTTTATAAATACAAATAATATCTCGACGGACGACCATAACTGAGCCTCAGATTTATGTTGCTAAGTGAGACACTTGTTAAATGAGCTTTGCCCCGTTTTACAATTTATTGGGGTGTCCAACTTTAAGACTTGTGGACTTCAACTCCTAGAACAGTGATGGCAAACCTTTTAGAGACCAAGTGCCCAAAAACTGGCCCCGCCCCCACCCTGCCTGCCCGCAGGGCCATTCACCGCCTCCAGGGCCTGCCGCAGATCGCCCAGGCAGCCCAGCAGCGCCATGGCGGCCATGCCCTCTGCCCGCATCCTGCAGCATCAACTGTGCACGATGGGGCATGAGGCCAGATTCTTGTCTACGCTGCCTGGCTGCCATGTTCTTGCCTGCGCTGCTCCGCATGGGCCACGCTTGGGGGCGACTCTCCTCCAGGGGGGCTGCTGGTGAGGAGGGGGTCATGGGGGGAGGCAAGGCTGGGGCAATGGCACGTGTGCCCACAGAGAGGGCTCCGAGTGCTGCCTCTGGCACGCATGCCATAGGTTCGCCACCACTATCCTAGAATTTCCTCAGCCGGCCATGGAATTCTGGGAATTGAAGTCCATCAGTCTTAAAGTTTCTAAGTCTGGAGATGTAGGAGATGGGATGGAATTGTTTGATGCTATTCCAGGAGATAGGACAAAAATAATGGCCTTACAATCTGGCCTGCCTCTCTTCGTTACTCTGCAAAAACAGTTATATTGCTCCTCCTCCTCATTAACAGAACCAACCCCACTGTAGAAGAACACACATCCTTTTTAATTAGCTGATATATCATCAGAAATACTCTTTAAGAGGGTATAATTTTGCTCAATGGCAATAAGAAAACTTTGGGTATCAAAAAACGTGGTTACAGCATCCCATGTTAGAAGGCGTTCTTTTATAAACATTTTAGTCACAATTGATGATATTTGTTGTTGATATTTAGAATTACATTTTTGGTCTGCAGCTGTACACGCGCACAGTTTGAATTCTGTTGCTTGCTGTCTCCTCAATATTGTGCTCTTTGGGAAATCTCCATCTTTCTCTTCCTTCTTTCTGCTTTTCCCAGCTGTTGCCTTTCAGTTTTTTTGCCTCTCCCTTCTCTCTCTTTTTCCTCCCTCTCTGTCCCAAACCAGCTCTTCTCTACTTCTCTTTCTGCTTTTCCCTGTGGCTTTTTCCTAATCCCCAAAGCTGCTTTTTGAATTCCTGTTTCCAAAATACTTTGCCCTTCTAAATTAAGGTTTTCTTCCCTCCCCTCCCCTTCAGATAAAAATTAGGATTGGCAGCCCTTTCTTTTTCTTTTTTCTCCTTTTCTCCTTTCTCCTCTTTTCTCCTTTTTTCTCCTCTCCTCTCCTTTTCTCTCCCTTTTCCTTTCCTTTTCTTTCCCTTCCCATATTTAACACCCATTCCCTTCATTGAATATCCGCTGAATATCAATGTCCGTGCGCCATCTGCTGGTGGCCCGAAGAGTTGCAGCATTTGGGCTGTAAAATAGACTATATATATATTGCTAGTCCATGTTGAGATCATTGACACACACTTCCCACAAGTTACAGGTGAAATGTAACAGGGCATTTAAACTCTGAGTAAGAGTGAGGATAGAAAAAGACTATGTCAGGAACTTGTGACTCAGAAAACCAAATCATTTCTATAGTTAGTCTTCAACTTACAACAGTTTGTTTAGTGACCGTTCAAAGTTATAACGACACTGAAAAAAGTGACTTATGACATTTTTCAAACTTACAAACATTGCAGTATCCACATGGTTAGGTGATCAAAATTCAGACACTTGACAATTAGCTCCTATTTATGATGGTTGCAGTATCCAGTGGTCATGTGATTAATTTTTGAGAACTTTGGACAAGCAAAGTCAATGGGGAAGCCAGATTCACTTAACAACCATATTATTAACTTAACAACTGTAGTGATTCACTTATCCAATGTGCCAAGAAAGGTCACAAAATGGGGCAAAATTTAACAATTGTCTCAGCAACAGAAATTTTGGGCTCAATTGTGGTCACATGTCAAGGACTATCTATTTTACTGACCATATCTCAAAAGTGTTATGGCTAGGATATTGACCTAATAGGAAGGGATAAATAATATTATGGTCACATAGATCGGTTAATCTAAAATTTTCTAATGTCACCTATAATTTCCACTGTTTCTGCCTTTGTTTTTTTAAATAAGCAAATGTATATAAGCCCTGGTTTACTTTTGCTTATGTGGGCTTAGCAAAGTATTAAAAGCTTTGCTGTGGATCCAGAATATAGTGTATTATTGCTTGTAGACATGTAAATAAAATTATCTTGTATCTTTAAAGCCCAATTTTAGCTACAACATATGCTTTCTCTTACTTTTCTAATTTACTTAACAAAATCACAAAAAGGCAAGGGTTTCTTCAGGATATACTTATTTTCACTGAGGGAAAGAAATATTTCTTTATGTATAATTAAACTTTCATGCCATTAGGAATTGTCCATTAAAATAATTGCTGAACTGGTACTCATCTTCTAATTAAGTTGGAAGTGTTGTAAAGAGTTGGTAATTGACTGTATTATCAGCTTTGGTGGCAAAATTCAATTAGTAAGTGGTTTTTAAGGGTTAGGAAAAACACTCAATAATCTACAAAGAATCACACTATTCTTTGTAATGTTTATCTTGGTAGTGGCCAGTTCTTTTCTTATTTCTATTGAAAACCCAAACAGAACAATTTCATTAAATCATATGGAAAATTCCTTGATGAAAAATTAATATAACCCCTCCCCCCAAAAAACCATCAAACTCTAAGGTGAAAGACAAATTCAATTGAGTTTGTTTTTACTTCATTACCTATATAGATAATTTATTTCCTAATAAATTACTTTTGGATGTACTAATCAAATTTGTACACAAATATTCCATGTAACTATTTGAAATGTTTGTACAACTTCATCAGATTACTCATTCATTCTTGTATATGAAAATGGCTGCACATATACACCCAATTACTATTCACTTGTTCAAAATACAATCTTGTTCTTTTTCATTTCTTTTGTATTAAATGCTCTCTAGTGTTGAGTGAAGGCCTCAGTATAATTATGTAGATTTTGGGGGTGAAGATGCATCCCAGTAAGCCAGCACTGGAAGACAGGATAGAGAAGATCTCCACAGCCACCATGTACTTCCCTTTGGTGCTCAGGTAGGTGGGAACAAAGGTCAGCCAAACACTGCAGAAAACCAACATGCTGAAAGTGATGAACTTGGCTTCGTTGAAACTGTCTGGTAACTTCCTGGCTAGGAAGGCCACAGTGAAGCTGAGAATAGCCAAGAGGCCCATATAGCCCAAGACACAGTAAAACATGGTGATAGAGCCTTCATGACATTTGACTATGATTTCTCCAAGGAGTGTCTCCATGTCCAAATCTGGAAACGGGGGAGAGGTTCCCAGCCAAACAATACAAATAGCTACTTGAATGAATGAGCAGAAGCAGATAATAGAATAGGCCAACTTTTGCCCCACCCATTTGTGGAATAGGCTTCCTGGCTTTGATGCTAGGAATGCTACAATGACAGTGATGGTTTTGGCCAATATAGAAGAGATTGCAATAGAGAAAATGATGCCAAATGTAGTTTGTTGGAGAAGGCAGGTTGCCTTATTGGGCTGTCCAATGAACAGAAGTGAACAGAGGAAACAGAGAAAGAGAGAGACAAGCAGAATATAGGTGAGGTTGCGATTGTTGGCTTTGACAATGGGAGTATCCCGTTGCTTGATGATGATTATAAACACCAAAGCTGTAACTAGGGAAAAGAGAAGAGCTAGAGAAACCAGAATAATGCCCAGTGGTTCTTCAAAGGAGAGGAAATTCAGTGACTTTGGAATGCACTCATTGTGAGCTTGGTTTGGAAATTGATGCTCTGGACAACTGTCACAATTCTCCATGTCTGAAAAGAAGAAAAGAGTTTCTGAACAGAATCAAACCTTTCCCAACTTTCAGAATTGCTTGTCCAGATATCCCTGCAATCTAAATGTTTCCTAAAATTTTCTATAGCTCTCTATTCAATCTACATTTTAAAAATGAGTGCTGTAGGAAAAAAAATATTTAGATTTTCCTCCCAAATATGCTTTTTCACGAGGCAACTGGACTTTCTTGTTTTTTTTTCTTTGAAGACATTTTGCTTCTCATCCAAGAAGCTTCTTCAGCTCTGACTGGATGTTGGAGAATAGCAGTGTAGAAATAGGAGAGTAGAAAGTGTCATATTTGATGACTGCTTGTTTAATGTGAGTTAGATTCTACCTCAAGGATAGAGACATGGGCTAGAACAGGGGTAGGCAACCCAAAACACTCAAAGAGCCACTTGGACCCATTTCCCACCAAAAACAAAACATTGGGAGACGCAAAATCCTTCTGATATCTAAAATGAAGATAACATTGCATATATCCCTTTTTACCTTTATTTTACCTTTATTTATGTATCTCATAAAGGTAAAAAAGGATATATGCAGTGTTATTCTCTCTCTTTCTGCCCTTGGTCTGCCAGTCCTCTTCCCCCATTCTCTTTCTTTCTCTCTCTCTCTTTCCTCTCCTCCCCCCTCTCTCCCTCTCTCCATCTTCTGCTCACCTGGCAAGCTGGCTTCAAGCTGTTCTCCAACAAGAGAACAGGGGTAGGCAACCTCAGCTCTTTTATGACTCATGGACTTCAACTCCCAGAATTCCTGAGTCAGCATAGCTGGGCTAGCTAGCTCTCTCCTGCCCTTCCTGCTTCCTGCAGAGACGCAGCAAAGGGAGGAGCCCTGCCCCAAAAGCTTTTCAGCTTGTTGGAGAACACCGTGAGTCCACTCTCTTTTACACACCCCCACACCCCCACACCCCCCCCCACACACACACACACAGAGAGAGAGAGAGAGAGAGAGAGAGACAGAGACAGAGACAGAGACAGAGAGGTGCCTCTCTCTTTCTCTGTCTCTCTGCAAATGGCAGAGGAGGCTGGGAGCCACAGGGGAAGGCTCAAAGAGCCACATGTGGCTCCGGAGCTGCTGGTTGCCGACCTGTGGGCTAGAAGATGTCACTGACATCTTTTTTTCCTGTGTGAATATATGGTTATACTGGAAGAGAGGAACCCATTTGTATTGGTTCATCACAAACTAATAATTCCCCTCTGCTTTGAGCAATTGTAGGTTTTTGCTTGTTGTGATGACCTGTCCTTATGTCCTGTGTGCAACATTTTGCTTCTCCCATAATCAACTCATGGTGCTTTCCTTCCAGGTTTCTGATTTCATCCTACTTTAAATGAAAATAAAATCAAGTAGAAACATTTTAGTACCCTTGGTAGAGAGTCGCAAAAAAGCCGAGCAATATTGGATGAAATTAAAATTTAATTCAATAAAATTTAAAAATTAATATAAATTTTTATCTTAGGATTCGTGGATAAAGTGGTGGCAAAAAAAGGCACACGGTGCTTTAGTTTTATGTGTTAATACGGTGGCACAATTTTTGTTATGGACCCTGCGATACACACATCAAGAGAATGGTTAGCTAAGGTCAGGACTGGCAATGATGGCTAAAATTAATAGCTCTTGAGAGAGAAAAATCACTGAAGAAATTCCTCTATAATTGGAAGCCTTTTGTGGATTTTTTACAGGAAATGTTAAAAAGTGTTAAAAAAACCCACCAAATTATGATTTGATGGATTTGATAACTGTTAAAATGCACATTATATGATAGTTTTAGAGCTGAATTTAAGTGTTTCTTATATCCTTGGAAGAAGTTGGAAGTCAGAATTTGTATATCTATATCTGTCCATCCATCCATCCATCCATCCATCCATCCATCCATCCATCCATCCATCCATCCATCCATCCATCCATCCATCTATCTATCTATCTATCTATCTATCTATCTATCTATCTATCTATCTATCTATCTATCTATCTATCTATCTATCTATACCTTTTCTTCTTATCTTTCTGTCTCTATTTATTTTTCTTTCAACTGAAAATTTATGTTAGTTTTTATACATATATATATTTTAAATAATAATAAAATAATATAAAAAGAAGACTGATATAGTGTTGATATTATTAATACAAAAAGAAAAGGGATTCAAAGAGAGAGAGAGAGAGAGAGAGAGAGAGAGAGAGAGAGAGAGAGAAAGAGAGAGAGACAGAGTGTTCTGTTTAAATGTTTTCAAAAGCAGAGATAGTATGACTTCTTCTAATTGACCAGACCAATGACTAGAGATAAAATGAAGGATACCATACCTGAGAGATGTTCATTTGTTTTTAATGTTTAGCGGCCATTAACCTAAACATCTTCAGATTTCGTTATTCAAGCTAGGAAATGGTGAACAAGCTGGCTTGAACTGCATCAAGAAACCAAGCAATAATACTGAAGAGTTTTTTTTTTTTAAAAAAAAAACAGGCTGCAGAAATGAACTTTCAGACAAGATGCTATGACTCTTACCCATTTGTCTGGATATCATCTTTTTTGGACACCAAGCACAAGCATAGCAGCAAAATTTCCGTCCTTCGATCTTGTTCTTTCTTTTTCCAAGAGGACAAGGATTATTACATAACGAGACAGGAGGTAGCTATCCCCAAATAAAGAAAGTGGTCAGTATTAACCTTTTGTTTTTTGTTTGATTTTTGTCTAATAGCCAATGAGTAAGAATGAAGTTGGTGACAGCCAGCCAGGCCATGAAGCAGACTCAGACAATTTAACCTTGGAAAGGTGGCTGAAACCAGGAAGATGTATTTCATTTATTTTTTTAGTTTAGTTGACGTTTAATGAATGAAATACATTCCATATGCATATCTAAAGTTGATTATTTCCCCAATTCTTCCACATTCAAGGTGTCAGTTACTAACTATAAAACTCTAAAAGTATAGGCCCTGAAGAGCAGTGGTGGCACAGTGGTTAGAATGCAGTATTGCAGGCTACTCACTGCTCACTGCCAGGAGTTCGATTTCTTTGATCCTGACCATCTCCAAATTCAGCCTTCAGTCCTTCCCAAGTTGGTAAAATGAGGACACAGATTGTTGGGAGCAATATGCTTACTTTGTAAACCGCTTAGAGAGGGCTGTTAAGCACAGTGAAGTGAAATATAAGTCTAAGTGATACTGGTATTACACGAGGCACTGCCTGTCCCCCATAGTATCTGCCTGTTTGGTTTGATCTGGCATGGTTGGCACAGTCTGGGTTCCATCAATGTAACAATGCCATTTATTGGGACCATGGAAGGGCATCTTCTCTTTATCAGCACCTGCCATCTGGAATAAAGCTTCTCCAAAATCCAAGTGGCCCCCATTCTATGTCTGTTTGAAAGGTCTGAAAATATGCTATTTACCCAGACCATTGGCAAAGAGGATGGATAGCCTTTTCTGTTTTTTCTTTGTTCAAATCTAGGTTGTTTTCTCTACTGTCTCCGCTCTTTTGTATTGCTTTGTGTCTTAGTATGGTTCCTTGTCTTTATATACTTTTAAAAATTTGTAACTCATACTATGGTTCTCCTATTGGTATATTACGATTTATCAATTGTTTGTATCTTATGATTTATGATTGTATTTTATGATTTATGATCTATGACTTATCACTCAGTTGTTTGTATATATACACTGAGAGCTTAGCACCGGAGACAAATTCCTTGTGTGTTCAATCACACTTTACCAATAAATAATTCTATTATCAGGAATGAAGGTTTAGATAACAATACTTCCTTCAGTTCTGCAACCTGATGCTGTAGATCCCATATTCAATAGAGGAAAATACATTTTTTTGCGCAGGTTTGGAAACTCTAAAGCAGTGTTTCTCAACCTTGACAATTTTAAGGCATGTGGACTTCAACTCCCAGAATTCCACAGCCAGCATTAATTGTCAAGGTTGAGAAACACTGCTCTAAAGAATTAGAATGTCTACCATTAAACAGTCCAATAATACATCTGCTTTTGCACACCTTTGCCATAGATGGACCAAACTGGACTTGGAGCCTATAAGATAGTTGCTAAAGGAACTATCTACGAGCTAAACTAACTATGGGCTAAAGGAAAGGCTAGGGGTGTAAAAAGCAGTGTATATTAACTCAGTTCTTTTAGCTCATGTTATTGTTATGGTACCTGAGTGAATTCATGATGCCACTGGATTTTGTCTTGACGAATGAGGAAGGATTTTCCTGAAGGAGCTTGTGGATCTATTTCTCCAACTGGGATGTTAATATAAGAGTTGTTTGGAAAAGTGACCAGGTTTACAATGTCAAATCCAGCTTGTAACGCTCCATCTTCATTTAATTTAATTTCATCTCCAACATTGTTATTGAAAGAAATTCTCTGCAGAAATGGGTGGAGCTTACAGAGAAAAAGTGTAAGTCTTAAAGAGAAACAAATACACTTCCTAATGATCTCAAATAACACCTGTTTTTAAAATTTGGAGTCTTCCCCCCTCCCAGGAATAAAAAAAAATATGAAGGACTGTAGTAGTTTAATTGTTCTTATTGGGACATAATCCATGCTAGACATTGAAATCTCTTCCAGTATTCAGTGATTTTCTTCAGTGATGTTTACCTAGCTGGCCTATCTAATGATTTGTTGACATTAACAGAATAATAGAATAACAGAGTTGGGAGGGACCTTGGAGGTCTTCTAGTCCACCCCTTGCTCAAGCAGGAAACCCTATACTCTTTCAGACATATGGCTGTCCAATCTCTTCTTAAGAACCTCCAATGTTGGAGCACCCACATCTTCTGGAGTTAAGTTGTTCCACTGATTAATTCTCCTTAATTCTAGGTTGGTTCTATCCTTGATTAGTTTTCATCTATTTCTTCTTGATCTGTCTTCAGGTGCTTTGGAGAATAGCTTGACTCCCTCTTCTTTGTGGCAGCGCCTCAAATATTGGAACACTGCTATCATGTCACCCTAGTCCTTCTTTTCATTAAACTAGACATACCCAGTTCCTGCAACCGTTCCTTATATGTTTTAGCCTCCAGTCCCCTGATCATCTTTGCTGCTCTTCTCTGCAATCTTTATTTCCTTAAGTCCTGCTACTCTGCTGTAACTATAGAGAATCTTTTTAAAGAACATTGATAAAGAGAAATCTTACCTGCCAGGCTTCTACAATCTTTGATTGCACTTGATCCTTGTCCTTTTGTAAGTTCTGATGTGTCCAAATTGTATAAGCAGCTTGTAAGGCTTGAGCCAAAGCATAGACAGCATTATAGATACTATAACTATGGCCAAGCATGCCGGTTTCAAAGAAGGGTGCAGGAAGGTCCTTTAATTTTTCTTCTCCAGTGCATTCTTTATCTTCAGAAAAATCATTTTTTGATACTGAGCAGCCAAAAGCTTGCCTCCATACATCTTTAATAAAGCCATCTTGATTTGACCCAGAAGGGGTGACAGTCTGTATATATGGTTGGAAACCTGGAAGTTGCTTTTTGCTAATGGAGAAGGAAATAGCCCCATGGAACATTTGCATATCAACAGCTCTTTGTAAGGAATGTAATGTGAAATCATTTTGAGCCATTGTGATCCACACTTTTCTTGCAGAATATTGCTGTGAAAAATTAGAAGGTGTCAGAGGAAAAAATTTGGTCACCAGTAGAGTAGAGGCCAGCCACATAAAGACTATATTTTCTCCATGTATAATAATGGCATTAGCTGTTTTCTCCGTGAACACAGCAACGTGGCTCACCGTTCGTTCAATCATTTCGAAGAGTTGATAAAAATGAAAATTTCTGTCAACCCTTTCGGTGAATTCGGAGCAGATTTTATTTTGCGAGAGCATGGGTTCCAGGGTTTGTATGAAATGTTCTCCATGTTTGTCATCTACAGAGACAAATCCTACCCATCTCCATCCAAAGTAGAGAAGGAGCTGGATTAAACCCTCGTACTGGAGAGCTTCATCCGGGGCCATGCGATAAAAAGAGGGGAAACGCGATTCATCAGTCACTGCCAGTTCAAATGATCCATATGAAATCTAAAAAAAAGAAAGGAGGAGTGCGAGAAAGGAAGAACGACAGAGAATGATACATTTTTTAAATTGATTTATACCACTTTATTTTTAAAAATATGGATGCTTAATTTTTTTATTTTGTTTCGAGATCTCCCCAAAAGGGAGATATCCTTTTTGAATCTTATATGTCTGTCTGTCTATCTATAGTATTATCATAATTATAGTCCTCATCATTTCAAATCTTTTTCTTAAAGATAATCTAAGTGCATGTAGTCTTCAACTTATAACAGTTCATTTAGTGACTGTTTCAAAGTTACAGCGGCACCGAAAAAGTGACTTATGACTGTTTTTCACATGACCATAGCAGTATCCTCATGGTCACATGATAAAAATTCAGACATTTGGGAGCTGACTCACATTTATGACCGTTGTACTGTCCTGGGGTCATGTGATCACCTTTTGCGACCTTCTTGACAAGCAAAGTCAATGGGAAAACCAGATTTACTTAACAATTGGGTTATTAATTTAACAAATGCACTGTTTCCCTTAAGAATTGTGGCCGTAAGAAAGGTCGTAAATGGAGCAAAATTCACTTAATAAAGTTAACTTAGAATTAAAAAATTTTGGGCTCAGTTGTGGTTGTAAGTCAATGATTACCTCTATTTGAATTTAAAGAATCAAATCTTTTAGTTCTTCCCAGGTCAATATTTCTTCCATGTATTGTCCCCCACATTTTATAAAACCCAGATGTTTGTGTACATTATGCTTAATATATATGAATTGAAATCAGTAAGGCAGTTAATGACAGCTAGCATAAGCCTGGAGGTTCAAACAGCTATGCACTAAAATTCTGTATCTTACTGAAAGCAACGATATACTAAAGAGAAACATGGATTAACCGAAGTCCACACTTTACCCTAATTTCTTTACTTCTATTTATTCTAATTTCTTTATGTCTCTTTACTGATAACCATCAAGTTGCTTCTTGAAGGGGAAATCCAAAGCAGACCATCTGTGTGATTGTTGTAATTTTGAGATTTTTATTTATGGGTCTAA
This sequence comes from Crotalus tigris, assembly GCF_016545835.1. Lineage (NCBI taxonomy): Eukaryota > Metazoa > Chordata > Lepidosauria > Squamata > Viperidae > Crotalus > Crotalus tigris. The sequence continues at coordinate 136,255 of NW_024097643.1, forward strand.
CCTGTGGGATCTTGAAAAGCTGCAAAATTTCTGCCATGCGTATGGAAGTTTCAGGGCTCATCCCTCCGATGATTCCCATAATTTTATTTAAAGTCCCACAAATATAGTTGGGGACAATTTTATGCAACTTAAAAAGCAGGTCCAGAGTAGTACGATAGGTCATTAATGCATCAGAGTAGCTGTCATAGATGTGGAATCCAAGAGTGATGTTGGGCAGGATGTGAGGATCCTTGTTGATCTCTTTCACAGCAAACACTAAAGCCAAGATGTGTTGGTAGAACTTTGTTATCACACTGTAAATAAAGTGACTTGCTTCAAAAGAGAATTGTGCTATGCATTATGCTACTAAGGAAGAGATATCCAATGAAAAAAAAGTAACAGTAAACATGTTCTGATTTTGCCTTCCTAGACTGTCCTTGCATTGTGTGTATTAGAGATATTGCCGAATTCCAACAATTTATCTCTTTAGATTCAAGATTCATATCTTTATATGAAGTATAAAGAGGTATTTTAACTGCAATACCAAAAATCATTAAAGGAAAGTCTTCAGCATAACTGAATATAAAGTCATGCATGGAATAATTGGAGAAACCATGAAAGACTTTATAGAAGGTTGACATGATAAAATTCCTGAAATAGCTTAATAGTTGTCATGTAGAAGAGGTTTACAAAAGAATTCTCATTTTTCCTGTCCTTAGAAAGGAGAGTTTATTGTCATATTATACTCTCCATGCAAGTTTTAGTCCTTACTAAACTGTTATTCAATCCTTAACTACAAAACATTCATCTTATAACTATGAGGACCTCGTGCACAATGAGATCAAAAGTGTTGTAAAAAACTAAACATTTTGTCCTTTGAAATTAAAGAAAATAATTGATGGCATTAATCACTAATTCTCAGAAGGTATGTCCCCAGACTCTGAAGAGAAGACAGGTTACTCAGTTGGAAGAAACAGAATGGGTTGATTTTTCAATGAGATTTTTTCTAATTTACTGTAGAAAGAATCTAAGCTGAGTGGAATAAATTTGGGAGAAAATATTACAGATCTTATTGATGAAGAAGGTAAAGCTGAAGAACATAGCCGTATGGTTATGAATTCACTTTTCCTTCCATGTCCTCATTCCTTCTTATTTCTTCAGAAAAGATTGCGAGTAAAAGAGCCCACATTTCTACCCTTCTTGTGAACTTTTGTGTTCAACTTTGAAATGCTCTTTCAAAGATTGCAAGATGCCCCATAATCTTTTTGAAGTAGATCAGGTGGACTTCAAGCTATTGTAAAGGATATGTCCATGACACCTTATATCTTTAAATATATGGTACATTGAAAGAACTTCCCTATTTTATATGGATGGAAAGAACAGAGATAGATTAGATTAAAATCAGATAAGAGAGTGATTTCTTACAATGGGAGGTCAACTGATTCTTCAAAAGGATGTCTGTTGAAACTAAATTCGGGGAACAAGTAATGGACATGGGACATCAATCCACCAATGAGAAGTTCTCCATCCTGGTACCATTCCTGTGGAATTTTAAGGGCTTCCTCTCCAGTGCATTTAAGAGGTTGTACCTTCATGGCCAATCCTTGAAGCAATAATACGGCAATAATACCCAACATTCCTGCTCATTTGCTCTATCCTGTATTGCCGTGATTCAAACAGGATGCTATAGACAGTGATACCACTGCTTGGTATCTGTCTTAAGAATATGCCATGCTTCAGTATTTGATCTGAACTCTTGTCTTAAGCTTAACTAGGTCTGAATGTCTTGATGCCAAAGTGTGAAAGAACAGAGTTGCTCTCAACTCTAATCCTGTACCTAATTTTTCATTCTTTCTTAACTTGCAGTTTAAAGAACCACCATAAGACCTTGGCCACCACAATATTTTCTCTCAGTCTCTCAGCACTGAATTTCATTTGTCTTATACAAATTCTTCCAAGACAGTTGTCCTGTTGAGCTGATAGAACCAGTGAGTTAGCATATTGGTGTGAAGTATGAAGGCATATATCTCACATATGTGAAATGATGCAGCTAGTTTAATTTATTGAAATTAAAAGAGAATTTATCAGCTGCCAAATGGACTTGGCATTGTCTAATCAACAGTTTAAAAATATTAGCACAAAAGCTACAATGACTATATATACATATTTGTGCTATGAACAACAGATATAAAACCCTAAGAACCCAACCAATGGCAGCAGTTCTCTTATTGACTTTGGAATGGTTGGGGAACACTTGAACCAGTTTTGAAGAATGGCCCCCAGCAGGGAACAATATATTGGAGATATATATCTGTTCTGGGATTTCCCCCTGATAATTCCTTCAGAAGCATCTTGAGAGCCACTGAAGGATTGACCTGGTGATTTAATCACAGTGTGTGTGATAACTTGAGATATGGTAACTTCTCATTGAAATGGTGAAGCAAACATGTTTGTGAGATGCCACAGGAAGCTTTTGCCATTTGCTCTGGGAGAAGCTTGAAGAGCTGATCTTGAGGTCTATAATTTCTCAGAGTGGCCTGTTAAACGCAATCAAAGAGGAAGAGCAGAAAGATAAAACTGCTCTAATCCACATACAATGGTAGTCAGAATTAGTATTAAATGCACCTTTAGTAAGCTAACATATTTAGGAACTGTTTTTAATCCCTCATGATTATCTATTAGTATTGGTTGATCAGCAGATGCCATGAGATAGAAAAGTTCCTTCTAAATGGGAAGTCATAATATAATATAAAAAGGAAATGGAGCATCTACAGTATATAACACATTCCCACAAAATGGATACACACACAACTTTATCAAAAAGTCCTTGACCACTCAACCCAATACAGCACAACCAACACAAACCCTAAAAAGAATTATACTGCCATATAACAAGAATATCTCAGAAACTGCAAATAGACCACTACAACCACATGGAATCAGCATAGCAAGCAAGCCAACTAAAACCCTTCAAAACATCCTAAGTAAACCCAAAGACCCAGCAGCCCCAGAAGAAAGGGTCCAGCCTATTTAGATGTTCCAGAAATATACTGATGGCTGTACTGCAAAACATTTCCAGAATGTCACATCACGTGCAGTACGATGGATTAAGGTTTCATTAAGACTTTTGGAAAGTTCCTATCTAGAAGCTAGAAGTTCCTAACATGAAGCTAGAATGTGATGATTATTTGAAATTTGTTTTGCATTTTGTTGATAGAGATTTTATTACACTTCTTATGACTGTTGCCAGCTGTCCAGAGTTATGTATATAAGAAGGGCAGCCATACAATTCTCTAAATCAATCAACCAACCAATGAAGCAATCAGACACACTCACACAAACCCACAGAGAGAACAATTTTAGGTTCCTAATCTTTAACCTATTGTGATGGTAAAAGGTATCTACTATTATATACCTGCAAGCTACATTCACTGCCAAACATATGAGATGTCCCCTGTATATATGAACTGCTGTGGCCCAGAAAACCAAACTGTTTCTATTCACTTCTCTGAAAGATTATGATCTAGCAGGAATAAATAATATTACAGTCACATAGATGGGTTTCTCTAAAATATTCCAACATCAGATATAATTTTCACTGTTTCTGCCTTTTTTGTGTTTTGCCTTTATGCTTTAGTATGCCAAAGGTATATAAGCCAGGGTATACTTTTGCTCATCATTGCTCAGAAAACTAATAATATTCTGAATATATATTGTATTATGATTTATATGTATACAAACAAAATTATGTTATATCTTCAGACTGATTTGATTGCTTTACCTGAAATCAGGATCACAATACTACCCTACCTCCTCCTTTTCTAATTTATCAAGCAAAACCACAAAAAAGCAAGGCTTACATTTGGAAATACTTGATTTCACCTACAACAGAGAAATCTTTCTTTATTGTATTAAAAGTTTCCTGTTATCAAGAACTGTCCATTAACATAATTCCTCAAAAGTAATATACAGCTGGCAAGATTTATGTATTGAGTTAGGGGTCAAGCAAAGAGTTCAGTAGTGAATGTATTATCAGCTTTGGTGACAAAATCCAATTAGTCAATGGTTTTATAGAAGACAGAAAAATCACTCAAGAATCTAATGAATCTTGAGGTTTGTTCATAGTCTATTCTTTCTAATGTTGATCTTGATAATGACCCAGTTCTTTTCTTACTCATAGAATTGATATATAAAACATTGAAAACCCCAAAAGAACAACTAAATCATACAGAAAATTGCTTCCCTGAAAAAAGATTAAAGTACTCCTCTCCCCAAATAACCATCACCATCCATGGTGAAAGAAAGTCAAATTTATTCAGACTTTATTAGCTACATGGATAATATGTTTCCTAACAGATTTACTTTTCTATTAATTGAGTGTGGAGAGAAAAATTCAAAGTGGCCCTGTCAGATTACTCCTATATGAGAGAGGTAATACTGTACATATCCAATTAGTATTTGCTTGTACAAATTAGATTTTGTTCTTTTTTCTATTTCTTATATGTTAAATACTCTCTAGTGTTGAGCTCAGGCCTCAGTATAATGATATAGATTTTGGGGATAAAGATGCATCCCAGTAAGCCAGCACTGGAAGACAGGATAGAGAAGATCTCCACAGCCACCACGTATTTCCCTTTGGTGCTCAGGTAGCTGGGGACAAAGGTCAGCCAAACATTGCAGAAAACCAGCATGCTGAAAGTGATGAACTTGGCTTCATTAAAACTATCTGGCAACTTCCTGGCTAGGAAGGCCACAGTGAAGCTGAGAAGAGCCAACAGGCCCATGTAGCTCAAAACACAGTAAAACATGGTGATGGAGCCTTCATGACATTCTGTGATGATTTCTCCATAGAGTGTCTCCATGTCCAAATCTGGAAATGGGGGAGAAGTACCAAGCCAAATGGCACAAATACCAACTTGAATGAAGGAACAGAAACAGATAATAGAATAGGCCAACTTTTGCCCCACCCATTTGTGGAATAGGCTTCCTGGCTTTGATGCTAGGAACGCTACAACAACTGTGATGGTTTTGGCCAATATAGAAGAGATTGCAATAGAGAAGATGATACCGAATGTTGTTTGTCGGAGGAGGCAGGTCACCTTATTGGGCTGTCCAATGAACAGAAGTGAGCAGAGGAAACAGAGAAAGAGGGAGATAAGTAGAATATAGGTGAGGTTGCGATTGTTGGCTTTGACAATGGGAGTATCCCGTTGCTTGATGAAGATTATAAACACTAAAGCTGTAACTAGGGAAAAGAGAAGAGTCAGAGAAACCAGAGTAATGCCCAGTGGTTCTTCAAAGGAGAGGAAATTAATTGTCTTTGGAATGCACTCATCATGAGCTTCATTTGGAAATTGATACTTTGGACAATTGTCACAATTCTCCATGTCTGAAAAGAAGGAAAGTGTTTCAAAAGTTTCAGAATTGCTTCTCTGTATTTACCTGCAATGTAAGTGTTGTCTAAATTCTTTTGTAACCCTCTCTTCAACCTTTTAAAAATGAGCACTGTAGGGAAACACTACTTAGATGTTCTTGGCATTTTCAAGTACACTAGGTTTTATAACATTTCTGAGCAATGACATGTCCCACTTTCTAAACGTGTGCCAAATAGTGGAAAAGAGAAAAGAGATTTTTGATACTTTAGATCCTGAAAAACTTGCAGTAGCACAAGAAGATAGGAGAACAGGAGTTACTTGATTACTGCTTCCTTTATGTGATGTGCACCATCATTTGAATGTGATTCAATCTCAAGGATAGAAAGGTGGAGTAGAGCAGAGATCCCCAACCTCCTGGCAATGGCCTGCTACTGGGCCGTGGCCCATTTGGAACTTCTGTTCATTGGCCACATAGGTGGCAGGTAAGCAAAGGAGGAAAAGGGTAAGGAAGAGACATCAGTGATGACTGCCACTTGCGCAAATGGAGTTGCTCATGCACGCCTGCCACTCACATAGAACTTCTCCCTCAACACCCTTGCATGTCCACCAAACCGCAAAAATTGGGGACTGCTAGGGTAGAGGACATCACTGATATCTTTTCCTTTTCCTCCTTTGTGATGCATTAATACAGCAAGCAATAATGTTGAAGAGATTCTTGTTAACTGGGATTCAGGCTTTCAGACCTGGTTCCATTGGGATGCCATGAATCTTACCCATTTGTCTAGATATCATCTTTTCTGGACACGGCGCACAAGTGTAGCAGCAAAATTTCCGCCCTTCGATCTTGTTCTTTCTTTTTCCAAGAGGACAAGGGTCATTACATAATGAGAGAGGAGGTAGCTATCCCCAAATAAAGAATTCAATGTTAATATTTTGCTTATGTTTTTGTCTTACAGCCAATGAATAAGAACAAGACTGTTGACAGTCATTCCTGCCATGTAACAGACAATTTAACCTCCAAAAGGTTGCCAGAGCCTGGAACATAACCGAAGTTGCATTTGATTTATTTTTTTATTTAGCTGAAGATAATTAATGAAATGAAGCCCACATTTATATCCAAACCTGGATTATTTTCCCTATTGTTCTCCATTCAAGGTACTGGTTACTCCCTTTATAGCCGAAGAAGACATAAGGCCTTACATGATGTACTGCCTGTCGCACATAGTATCTGCCTGGTCTGATCGATCTCATAGAGTTGGCACACTTCAGGACCCATGAATTAAACAATGCCATTTATAGGGATCCTGGCACATCCCAAATTCAAATGGCTTCCATCCTATTTCTGTTTCAAAGATCTCTGAAGAAATAGTGCTTGCTCAGGTGTTTGGCAAACATGATCAATACCACCTTTCTTTCTTTTTCTTGTTTACATACAAGGCATTTTCTAAATCATCTCTGTTCTTTTGATTTATTTTGGTGGCTTTGTATTGTTTTTTGTTTTTAAATATTTTTAGCAACCTATAAACTGCCCTGCCTGCCTGCCTGCCTGCCTGCCTGCCTGCCTGCCTGCCTGCCTGCCTGCCTGCCTGCCTGCCTGCCTGCCTGCCTGCCTGCCTGCCTGCCTGTCTGTCTGTCTGTCTGTCTGTCTGTCTGTCTGTCTGTCTGTCTGTCTGTCTGTCTGTGTCTGTCTGTCTGTCTGTCTGTCTGTCTGTCTGTCTGTCTATCTATCTATCTATCTATCTATCTATCTATCTATCTATCTATCTATCTATCTATCTATCTATCTACCTACCTACCTACCTACCTACCTACCTACCTACCTACCTACCTACCTACCTATCCATTTATCTACGTATCATCCATCTGTGTCTCTTGCTACCTCAATCATCTCATCTCATCTCATCTCATCTCATCTCATCTCATCTCATCTCACCTCACCTCACCTCACCTCAACTCTCTCTCTCTCTCTCTCTCTCTCTTTCTTTCTCTTTCTCTCTCTCTCTCTCTTGTCTACTTATCTATCATATATCTAATTTTAAATCATCTATCTCCCTCTTAATGCCCATATTATTGTTATTGTACCTGAGTGAATCCATGATGCCACTGGATTTTATCTTGATGAATAAGAAATATTTCTCCAGGAGGAGCTTGCGGATCTATTTCTCCAACTGGGATGTTGATATAGGAGTTGTTTGGGAAAGTAACCAAATTTACAATGTCAAATCCAGCTTCCAATGCTCCGTCTTTATTGAATTTAATTTCATCTCCAGCATTGTTGTTGAAGGAAATTCTCTGCAGAAATGAATGGAGCTTGCAGAAGAAAAAGCATAAGGGTAAAGAGAAACAGATAAGCTTCCTAGATTTTTAAGTTTGGAATCTTTCTTCCCCCTCAACAAAGAAGTATAGAGGACTGAAGTAGTCTATTTGTTATATTGGAGCATAGTCCACCTTACAGACAAAATCTCTTTTGGTACATGTTGATTTTCTTCAGTGACAATTGAGAAAGGTAATTGGAAAAGAGCAAGAAGAAACTATGGGAAGAAAATCTATTGCAGACAAATAGAAATCCAGAAGTATATTAAAGACCAGCTTTGTTGATGTTAAAGGAGGAAAAAGCTGAGATGTGTAGGCAAAAGACAACGCATTCAGTGGGTCAATATTTGTAATGTATTAATCTTGAAGGAAGATAAATATGCTTAGATAGCTGATCTACAATGATCGGTTGACCCATTAAGAAAAAGTATAAGGATTAAAGAAAAACAGATAAGCCCTTAAATTGCCTCAAACAATACCACTTTTTAAGTTTGGAATCTTTCTTCCCCTGGAATGAAGAAGTATAGAAGACTGAAACAGACTGGTTGTTACACCTTCCAGACAAAACTCTTTTGGTACATGTTGATTTTCTTCAGTGACAATTGAGAAAGGTAGTTGAAAAAGAGCAAGAAGAAGCTATGGGAAGAAAATGTATTGCAGAGAAATAGAAAGGCAGGAGTATGTTAAAGATCAGTTTTGTTGGTATGAAAGGAGGAAAAAACTGAGATATGTAGGCAAAAGACAATACCCACCTACCGTACATATTCGTAATGTATTAATCTTGAAGGAAGATGAATGTCTGTGATCCTTAAATAGCTGACCTACAATGATCATTTGACTCTTTTAGTGCTGGCACTCTGTTGTAACCAAGGAGAACATTTAAAGAGAGCCCTGAGGAAGACAAAATCTTACCTGCCAGGCTTCTACAATCTTTGATTGCACTTGATCCCTGCCCCTTTGTATGTTTTGATCAGTCCTCACCGTTTGAGCAGAATGTAATGCTTGAGCCACAGCATAGACAGCATTGTAGATACTGTAACTATGGCCAAGTATGCTGGTTTCAAAAAAGGGTGCAAGAAGGTTCTCCAGTCTTTCCTTTCCACTACATTCCTCATCTTGAGAAACACCATTATTTGATGGCGAGCAGCCAAATGTTTGGGTCCAGAAATTTCTAATAAAGCCATCTTGATTTGCCCCAGAAGGGGTGACAACCTGTATAAATGGTTCGAAACCTGGAAGTTCCTTTGTGCTAATTGAGAAGGAAATGGCCCCATGGAACATTTGCATATCAACAGCTCTTTGTAAGGAATGTAATGTGAAATCATTTTGAGCCATTGTGATCCACACTTTTTGTGTGGACATTATCTGTGAAGAATCAAAAACCATTGGGAAATAAAAACGGATGCCTTGTAGAGTAGTAGCCAGCCACATAAAGACTGTATTTTCTCCATGTATAATAACTGCATTTGCTGTTTTCTCTGTGAACAAAGTAATATGCTTCAAACATTGTTCAACTAAGTCAAATACTTCGGAAGATTGTAAATTTCTGTCAATCCTTTCGGTGAATTCGGAGCAGATTTTATTTTGCGAGAGCATGGGTTCCAGAGTTCGTATGAAATGTTCTCCATGTTTATCATCCACAATGACAAGTCCTATCCAGTTCCATCCTAAATACAGAAGGAGTTTGACTAAACCCTTGTACTGGAGAGCTTCATCAGGGGCCATGCGATAAAAAGGAGGGAAACGTGATTCATCAGTTGCTAGCAATTGAAATGAGCCATATGAAATCTAAAAGGAAGAAAAAAGGAATAAGAAAAAAAGAGAATGATAAAGAGAAAGCATTGATGGATATTTTCTGTTTTTATTGATTTAAAACACTTTATTTTTCAAAATATGGTTGTTTAATATATAGAGATCTCTCTAAAGCAGTGGTTCTCAACCTGTGGGTCGGGACCCCATTTGGGGTCGAACGACCATTTCACGGGGGTCGCCAAACAAGTCTGTCCACCATTTTTTCCCCCTTTTCTTTGGCCATGCCCCTGGCACCCGGTGATGTATAAGTGGTTGGGGGTCACCACAACATGGGGAACTGTATTATGGGGTCGCGGCATTAGAAAGGTTGAGAACCACTGCTCTAAAGGGAGATATCCATTCTGAATAGTATATGCCTGTCTGTCTGTCTGTCTGTCTGTCTGTCTGTCTGTCTGTCTGTCTGTCTGTCTGTCTATCTATCTATCTATCTATCTATCTATCTATCTATCTATCTATCTATCTATCTATCTATCTATCTATCTATCATCACCATCATCATCTTAAGTCTTCTTCTTGAAGATAACGTAAGTATTTGAATTTAAGGAATCAAATCTTTAGTTCTTCCTAGGTCAATATTTCTTCCGCGTATTATCCTCCACATTTTATAAAATCCAGATGTTTGTGCACATTATGCTTAAAATATATGAATTGACACCAATAAGGCAATTAATGACAGCTAGCATAAGCCTCCAGGTTCAAACAAATATGCATGCATAAAATTCTGTATGTTTTGATTCATCTTATTGGAAGAGAAACTTGGATTAAGTCCACACATTACTCTAATTTCTTTATTTCTCTTTATCCTAATTTCTTTACATCACTTTACTGATAAACCATCAAATTGCTTCTTGAAAGTGAAATCAGGAGCAGACCATCTGTGTGATTGTTGTAATTTTGAGATCTTTATTTATGGGTCCACCTGCGGGATCTTGAAAAGCTGCAAAATTTCTGCCATGCGTATGGATGTTTCAGGACTCATCCCTCCAATGATTCCCATCACTTTCTTTTCAGACCCACAGATATAGTTGGGGACAATTTTATGCAACTTAAAAAGCAGGTCCAGAGTGGTACGATAGGTCATTAGTGCATTGGAGTAGCTGTCATAGATGTGGAATCCAAGAGTGAAGTTGGGCAAGATGTGAGGATCCTTGTTGATCTCTTTCATGGCAAACACAAAAGCCAAGACATGTTGGTAGAACTTGGTTATTACACTGTAAAAAAAGTAACTTGCTTCAAAAGAGAACTGCGCCATGCATTATATAGTTAGAAAGAGATAACCAATGTCAAAAATATTATGAGAAACACACATTGAGAAGAGAAATATGCTGAAATTCACAGTTTTATTATTCAAGGTTCATCTCCTATATTAAGTCTTTTGTTTAATTGTATCCTTTAACAGATATTTAAATTGATAACCCAGAAAGGTTGCAATGGATAACTTATATACCCAGAAATTTTAAAGGACATAGTTGCATTCTCTTGGAATATTTGGAGGAACAATGAAAAACTTTAGAGAAGGAAGACAGGATAATATTCCAGAAATATGTGAATAGTTGTCATCTAGAAGAGATCTATGGAAGAAATCCCATTTTTCCTGGAGAGACTATATTCATGTTAAACTTTCCATGCAAGTTTTGGTCTTTATAAATCTTCATTAATTCTATAATGGCAGAAAAAGGAGTTTCTGCCTGATCAGGGAGCTGGACTAGATGACCTTCAATGTCCTTTCCAACTCTGTGATTCTGTTATTCTGTTAAAATATTCATCTTTATAATGAAAATAATACCTGTACAATCTTTTGAAATAGGACAGGTGGACCACTAACATCTAATTAATACATGAAAAAATAGAGACATGGTATTAATAACGAGTGCCATCCCAAGGTTTTGGAAATGACTTTTTATTCCACAGTCAATGTCCATATTTAAAGTATTATAGTACCTTTTATGTTATGGTGAATTAGGGCTGGTTCTTTTACATCCAAGTTGGAAAAGGTTTCAGTTCTCAACAATATATCTGCTTGTCCTGGTCTATTGGCTTTTGGTTTAATTAGAAAATTAGATGTTGAATTAACAAATAATTTCTAATTACCAAGCTGCTATTAAGGATATGTCCATCATACATTTATATTCATTAATAGAGGATGATGGAACCTTTTTGTTTTACAGAGATGGAAAGAATAGGGAAGGATTAGATTAAAATAAGCTAAGAGAGTGATTTCTTACAATGGGAAGTCAACCAATTCTTCAGAAGGATGTTTATCAAAAATAACTTTGGGGAATATGTAGTGAAGATGAGACATCAATGCACCAATGAGAAGGTCTCCGTCCTGGTGCCATTCCTGTGGAATTTGAATGGCTTCATCTCCAGTGCACTTAAGAGGTTGTACCTTCATGGCTAGTTCTGGAAATAGTAATAAGGCAATAATACCCAACATTCCTGCTCATTTGGCTTCTCCTGTATTGCTGTTGCCAGCAGTCTTGATTTAAACACGATACTATAGATAGTGAAACAACTGCTACCTTTGTTGAGATCTGTCTTAAGAATACCGCATGCCACATTCATTGATCTGATCCAGTTTCTTCAGCCTCACTTATGTCTGGATGCTTGAGGTGTAAAGGGCAGAGTTGCCCTTTGAGACTACTGCCTAATTATTAGGCTCTTTTTTTTTTTCATTTGCAATTTAAAAGAGCACCAGCTGTGAAATTCTGTGAAACAGAATGTCAATGGTCTTGTAGAATTACTCCAAGATGGTGATCAGTTTATATTTCACATGTGTGGAGTAACATAGGTAGTTTCACATAGAGAAATCTGGGAAAATCTGTCCACTTTGGAACTGACTTGGTTTTGGTTGAGCCAACAGTCTAAATTGGCTCAACCAAATTCCGAGAACCCAAATTTATGGCAGCAGTTCTCATATTGACCCTGTTGTGGCTTGGGAGCACTTCAGTTTTGAGGAACAATATATTAGAAAATATATGTGTGTTCTGGGATTTGTCCCTGATAGTTCCTTCAAAAGCATCTTGAGAGCCATTGGAGGACTGACCTGGTGACTTAATCATCATGTTTGTGATAACTGGAGAGATGGTAATTTTATTAGTAGAAATTCTGGAGCAAACATGTTTATCAGATGCCATGGAGTTATTCTGCTTGCTCTTGGGTATGGAGGACAGAGTTATACTATATATATGAAATCTGTGGCCATATATTTTCTCTAAATCAATCAATCCAATCCAATCAATCAATCAATCTCACACACAAACCCACATACAGAGTCAAATATTAGGCTCCTAAACTTTCACATATTGTGGTAGTAAAATGGTTGCATTCCTTAAAAAATGTCTGAGATGCCCCCAATATATATGAACTGTGGAAAGTGCCTTGTAAGAAAACATTCACAACAAGCTGGACTGACCCAGGGTGGTGACAGGGACAAGGCTCAGTCAGGAAACTGTGGCCCAGAAAACCAAATTGTTTCTGTTCACTGACCATATCCCAAAGATAATATGACTAATAGTAGGAAGGGGTAAATAATATTATGCACATGGAGGGGTTTCATTAAAATGTTTGTGGAGATTCTCAGTCATCCAGGTCATAGTTGTCTCAAAGTTGCTTTTTGAAAAGGCAACTGGACTGGTTTTTTTCTTTGAAGAAGAAGAACTTTTGCTTCTTGTTCTGTTTCAGGAAAAGAGGCATTGAGACGAAGCAACGAGTTCCAACAGTCTCCTTTATTGCAACACCAACAGAACAGGTTTTAAAATGGTACGGCCCCCTTTTATAGCCCCCCTGCACAATACCTTGCTGGCCAATCATTGCAAAGGCTGGCATCCACATGGTCTGCCCGGGCCAATCGCTGCAGCCTATGCCTGCTGGCCCAGGACATAACACCCCTCCCCCCTTGGCTAAAATAATAAGGCACACTTATTATTTTAAATACTCCAACACTCCATTACATTGCTTACATTGCATCTATATATACACAACACTACAGTCTTGCTATCGCCATGCTCCCAACTCCCCTTGAGCTGCATTACTTAACCCAGACTACCAGGCCTGCCCATGAACTGACAAGGACCATACATAGTCTTGTAAGTATTTGGGAGGACTTCTGGCCCGCCCTGATCTTCTCATGGTCAGTATGTGTGCCTGGCCTGCCAGCTCACCTGCCAGGCTAGGCAGACCAGGACTTTGTTGCCCCAAAGACCCAGGGGACCCACCCAGCTGCTGATTGGCTGGATCTGCTAAATCCAAGCCAGGGTTCCTTAGGGGGGTGGAATTCCCCAAGTCCAGTGGTGGGGTTGAATTCCCCAAGTCCCCAATGGACTCCTCTTGGGAGCACTGTCCCCTGAACCCTAGACCAGCAGCTGGAGTGGCTGAGTGCCAGAGGCCAGAGCTGCCTCCATGGCAAACCCCCTTTCTGCAGACTCCCTGTTTGGAGCAATAGCTGAAGCCTGGGGATGTTGGAGAGACCGTGGTCCACAATCATAATTGTGGTCCTCCTCCCCCCGGAGAGCAGAGCTAGGAACAGAAGAGTTGCTGGGAAGCCTCCAGAGCAGTTGGTCAATGTGACGTCAGATCACACAACCATCATCCAAGGCCACTTTGTATGACAGCGGCCCAGAGACCTTGCATACCACTGCTGTGACCCAGAGATGTCCTGGTCCATAGTTCCTTGCCCAGACCGGATCTCCCACTTGTAGTCTCCTAGATGCCCGCGGCTGTGACACCTGTGAAGCCACCCAGTCCGGGTGCAATCTGTCCAGTTTTGTGATGAGGCGGCAACCCCAGCGGAGTTCAGCTGGGCTCTTTCCAGTAGCTGTGCAAGGTGTGGTGCAGTGGCAAAGAAGAAAGTCCACTAACCTGTGATGCCAGGTCCCATGAGTGATCCTCTTTAAGGCATCCTTGGTTGTGCACACCATTTGTTCAGCCTGGCCGTTGGAAGCTGGATGGAACGGTGCAGATGTGGCATGCCGGATCATGTTGGTCTGGAGGAATGCCTTGAACTCAAACGACGTGAATTGGGGCCCGTTGTCAGAGACAAGGACATCTGAAAGTCCATGTGTGGCGAAGATCCCTCTCAGCACCTGGATGGTCCTAACAGTGGTAGTGGAGGAGACAGGCATGACCTCTAGCCACTTGGAATGGCTGTCCATGAGAATTAAGAATTGCCCCTGAAAGGGCCCAGCGTAGTTGATATGAATCCTCGACCATGGGGTATGAGTCTCCTCCCACCTATGAACTGGGGCCTGGGGCATCTCCGGCCTTGACTGTTGACAAACAGTGCACCCGTGGACCTGGGCCTCGACATCTTTGTCGAGCCCAGGCCACCAAAGATGGCTGCGCACTAACACCTTCATCCAGACTATTCCCGGATGTCCCTCATGCAGAGACTGCAGGACTCTAGTCCTCAATGAGGTTGGGATTACTACCCGGCTACCCCATAGAACACACCCCTTGAAGGTGGAAATCTCGTGCTTCCTCTGCCAGAAGCTCTGGAATTCTGAGCCTGGACATGTGTCAGGCCATTCAGACAACGCCCAAGTCAGCATGCGTGTTAGCGTGTGATCGGTGGCTGTTTCTGCAGCCACATCCCTAGCACTGAGGGGAGATTCAGGCAAGTCTTGAATAGACAGGATGCGATTGGCAGGTGCTGGATCTACCTCTATCTGCTGTAATGGCAACCTGCTGAGACCATCTGCATGACCCATTTCTTTGCCTGGCTTGTGAACCAGTGTATGTCATATGCAGACAGGAAGATAGACCACTTCAGCATTTGTGGGGATATTATGTGTGAGGTTTGTTTGTTTGTTGTGAACAACCCCAGCAGTGGCTTATGGTCTGTAAAGACTATGAAGTGGTGGCCATATACGAAGTCATGGAACTTCTTTATGCCAGCCACTACGGCTAAGGCTTCCCTTTCTATCTGTGCATAATTGCGTTCAGCTGATGATTGGGTTCTAGAGTAGTATGCTATTGGCTCTTGCATTCCATCAGCCTTCAAGTGACTTAACACAGCCCCAATCCCATAAGGGGACATATCACAGGCGATGCACACTGGCAAGTTCTCATTGAAGTGCTCAAGGACCGCATTTGAAGAGAGCAAGACCTTGACCTCTTTGAAGCTCTTTTCATGTGCTTGTGTCCACTGCCATGGGGACTGTTTGTCCAAGAGCCAGTGTAATGGCTCAGCCACTGCAGCCTAGTGAGGAAGGAATGAGTGGTAAAAATTTAGCAGTCCCAGAAAGGCCTGAAGTTCGCACTTGGATTTGGGACTTGGGGCCTGCTGAATTGCTTGCAGTTTGGATTCAGCAGGGTGGATGCCCTGAGCATCAATGCGGAATCCTAGAAACTCCGTGGAGGTAACCCCGATCTTGCACTTGTCTTGCTTAAGCTTCAGCCCCGCTTGGCGGAAACGTAGCAAAATGGCTCTTAGCCTTTCGGCTAAATTGTCAGCTGAGTCTCCAGCGATGAGGACATTGTCAAAGTATGGGCAAATGCCAGGGATATTTCAGAGCGTTTGCTCCATTACACTCTGAAAGATGCCAGGGGCCACGTTTACTCCAAATTTGCAATCTTTTTACCTTGAATGCCCCCCTGTGAGTCACTATAGTTTGGGCCTCGGCCGTTTCCTCATCAACTGGCAATTGTTGATAGGCCTGAGCCAGGTCAAGCTTAGCAAAGATCTGGCCCCCCTTGAGGGAGGCTAGAATGTGACTGACCACTGGTACTGGGTACGAATGCTGCTGCAGCACTTTGTTAAGTGTGCACTTGTAGTCCGCACAGATTCGGACTTCACCATTGGCCTTCAGTGGCGTAACTATGGGCGTTTCCCATGGACTACTGTCCACAGGTCTAAGATACCCTGCTGAATCAGTTTATCCAGCTCTGCATCTATTTTACCCTTTAAGGCAAAAGGGCACCCTGCGTGGCTTGATTCTAATGGGGGCTATGGCTGGGTCTAGCCTCAGAGAAATAGGAGGGCTTTTGTAGGAGTCAAATTCTGGACTAAACACATCTGCAAACTCCTTGCAGACCCCAGCCAGGCCTGTTGTTTGCACGTTGTGTATTCCAGTCACCTGAATTCCCAGGGCCTCAAACCAGTTGAGTCCAATGAGACTCATACGGTCTCCGCCAACCACAACTATATCCAGTAGCCCCTCAAAATTCCTACACTGCACCTTGAGTGTGGGCTCCCCCCTCACATTGACTCTGGAATTTTGGAAATCTGTGAGGATGAGGTTTGACGGCCTGAGTTTCACCCGTAGGCCGCTTCTGCTCCAGATCTTGTTAAAGGTGTCTAGGGAGATGATTGATAGAGCAGACCCAGTGTCCAGCTCCATCAACAAGGGGACTCCTTGCAACTTCACATCGATGTGAAGCTTCTTCCTAAGTGGCCTGTGGACCCCCATTCTAAAAATACTCCTACGTGACGCGCAGAAGCCCACCCTGTTCTGGCTGGGGACCTTGGTACCTTTCTGAGGCAATTCTTCTGGGTAACATTCCTTCTGGCAACCCAAACAGACGGAGGAGGCCCTGCAGATGGTGGAGCGAAAATGGCAGTCTGCGCGGCAATGGTGGCCTCCACATCTGATGCATCGAGGGGATGATGCAGGCTGGGCCTTCCCTCCATGAGGCCTCCACATCTGATGCACCAAGGGGATGATGCTGGCTGGGCCTTCCCTCCATGAGGCCTTCTCCCTGGAGTCTGATACAGCCGGTCCACTTCCAATTCTGGATCCTGTTCGGATTTTTCGTGAACAACCTCTTGATGGAACTTGAGGGGGCTTGGAGAGCTGCAAGGCCTTCACAGCTCCACCTGCTGCTTCTTCTTCGGCTGAAACTTCCCTCAGGGCATCTTGGAACGTGAGGCCTTCCTTCGCGAAGAGCTTCTGCTGCAACTCCCGGCTTCGCAGGACACAGACCAGCCGATCCCTCAGTCTCTCCTCCAAGTCTTTGAATTCGCAGGGCCTAGCTGCTTGTCGCAAGGCCACAACAAACTCTGCTGCAGACTTTCCAGGCCTCTGGTCCCTCGGCTCGAACGCGTGTCGCCAGGCAATCACTGAGAGCTTGGGTTCAAAATGCTCTTGAAGCATCCTCTTCAATTCTGTGTAGGTGATTGATTCCAGTGGTGCTGGGGCGATCAGCTTCTCTGCAATCTCAAAGGTCTCTTGCCCACACACACACAGCAGCGTGGCAGCTTTGAGGTCATCTTCACGAATTTGATTCACCCGGAGGTAGTTCTCCACCTGGGCCACATATGAGCTCCAGCATTCTGGGTGAGCTGTGTCAAATTCTGAAAGCCAGCCTATCTTTGCCATCATTTCAGCCCAGGAACTTTGTCCACACCTCTTGCTGCAAGGATTGAGAAGGGTCCCCCTTTTCTGAGCTCACTTCCAGCATCTCTGCTGGCAGGCTAAGTCAATCTCGAGGAGCCACACTTCTCCGAGCTGCAAGGGCCCCTGTGGTGAGTCAGCTTGGCTTCTTAATCTGTTTGCCTTGCAGGCATCCCACCTTCATCGCCAATGTTTTGTTTCAGGAAAAGAGGCATTGAGATGAAGCAACGAGTTCCAATAGTCTCCTTTATTGCAACACCAACAGAACAGGTTTTAAAATGGTGCGGCCCCCTTTTATAGCCTCCCTGCACAATACCTTGCTGGCCAATCATTGCAAAGGCTGGAAGCAGCCTTTCTTGTCCCGGGCATCCACATGGTCTGCCTGGGCCAATCGCTGCTGCCTGTGCCTGCCGGCCCAGAACATAACACTTCTCATCTAAGAAGTTTCATCAGTTCTCGATGGATGGTGGGGAGAAACAGTCTTTCTTTAAAATCTTCTAGTGTCACCTATAATTCTTCTGCGTCAGCCTTTTCCTTTATCTTACCTTTACGAATGCAAATCTGTACAAGCCGAGGTTTGCTTCTGCTTATGTGTGCTCAGCAAAGTATCAAAAGGTTTGCTGGGGATGCAGAATATATACTATATTATTTCTTGCATTCATGTAAATAAAAAAATAATGTTGTATCTTCAAAGTGATTTGGTAGCTTTACCTGAGCCACACTATACTATCTCTTCCCTATCTAATCTTCCTGACAAAACCATAAAAAGGCAAGGATTTCATCTGGATATACTTGTTTTCACTGAGGCAAAAAAAATACTTCCTTATGTATATTTAAAGCTTCATGACATCAAGAATTGCCCATTAAAAGAATTGCTCAGGTGGTTCCATGCTTCTCCCAATTTAGTTGGGAATGATGTAAAGTTTCATAATGACTGTATTATCAGCTTTGCTGGCAAAAAACAATTTATTAACCGTTTTTAAGGGGTGGGGAAATCACTCAACAATCTTCAAAGAATCTTGAGTTTTGTTCTCTGTGTTCCTTCTAATGTCTATCTTGATATTAACCCAGTTATTTTGTTACTATTATGGAAAATCCAATGAAAAAGCCTAATTAAATCATATGGAAAACTGCTTGCTGAAAAATTAATATAGCCCTATTCCTGCAAAAAACACACAATTCTCAAAGAATACTAAGGTGAAAGACAAATTCATTCAAGTATGTATGTATACACAAACCCACATACAGAAACACAAAAACAGAAAAATCCAAGTAGTATTTGCTTCTTCAAAATTCCATCTTATTCCTTTTTTATTTCTTTTGTACTAAATGTTCTCTGGTGTTGAGATTAGGCTTCCATATAATTATATAGATTTTGGGGGTGAAAATGCATCCCAGTAAACCACCACCAGAAGACAGGATAGAGAAAATCTCCACAGCCACCATGTACTTCCCTTTGGTACTCAGGTAGGTGGGGACAAAGGTCAACCAAACACTGCAGAAAACCAACATGCTGAAAGTGATGAACTTGGCTTCGTTGAAACTGTCTGGTAACTTCCTGGCTAGGAAGGCCACAGTGAAGCTGAGAAGAGCCAAGAGGCCCATGTAGCCTAAGACACAGTAAAACATGGTGATGGAGCCTTCATGACATTCTACAATGATTTCTTCAAGGAGTGTCTCCATGTCGAAATCTGGAAATGGGGGAGAAGTACTCAGCCAGATGGCACAAATACCAACTTGAATGAATGAGCAGAAGCAGATAATAGAATAGGCCAACCTTTGCCCCACCCATTTGTGGAATAGGCTTCCTGGCTTTGATGCTAGGAATGCTACAACAACTGTGATAGTTTTGGCCAATAGAGAAGAGATTGCAATAGAGAAGATGATGCCAAATGTTGTTTGTTGGAGGAAACAAGTTGCCCTATTGGTTTGTCCAATGAACAGAAGTGAGCAAAGAAAACAGAGAAAGAGAGTGATAAGTAGAATATAGGTGAGGTTGCGATTGTTGGCTTTGACAATGGGAGTGTTCCATTGCTTAATGAAAATTGCAAGTACAAGACCTGTGCAGAAGGAAAGGAAAAGAGCCAGAGACACTAGAGTAATGCCTAGTGGCTCTTTGAAGGAGAGGTAATTCAGTGTCTTTGGAATGCACTTGTTGTGAGCTTGGTTTGGAAATTCATCTTCTGAACAACTGTCACAATTCTCCATGTCTGAAAAAAAGGAAAGAGCTTCTGAACAGACTCAAACTTTTTAAAAGTTTCAGAGTTGCTTTTCAGGTTTTCCCTGCAATCTAAATGTTTCCTAAATCATTTTATAATTCTGTATTCAACCTACATTTTAAAAATGAGTATTGTAGAGAAACACTATTTAGATTTTTTCTACATTTTAATGTTCTTGGCTTTTTGGAGTGCATTAGGTTTTATAGCATTTCTGAACAACAGAACAGCATGTCTCACTTTCTAGCAGGAAAGAGAAAGGATATGCTTGAAACTTTAGATCCTGAAAAACCTGCAGTAGCAACAGAGCAGTGGTCTCTAACTTTTATGACTTGGCAGCCCAGGTGGTGGGAGGGAAGAGGGGAACTGGACTGCAGAAGCAATTGGGCAGTTGCATACTTGCAACTCGACCTGCACAAGTGATAGGCCTACATGCGTGCATGTGAGTGCCTGCTGGTCCACCACTTGCACAGGTTGAGCTGCGCACACGTAAGTGCCCACAAGTTCGCCACTTGTGCAGTCCAATTCTGAATAGGACATGGCCCAATTGTGGGCCACAGCCCATCGGTTGCGGACCCCATACTAGAGGATAGGAGAACAGGAACTGTGCTACTTGATTATTGCTTCCTTTATGTGAGGCGCCTATCATTTGAATGAGATTCAACTTCGAGGGTAGAGAGTTGGGGTAGAGGACATCACTGATGTCTCTTCCTTTTCCTCCTTTGTGATGCATGAATACAGCAGGCAATAACGTTGAAGAGATTTTTTTAAACTGGGATACAGGCTTTCATACCTCGTTCCATTGCGATGCCAGAGTCTTACCCATTTGTGTGGATATCATCTTTTCTGGACATGGAGCACAAGTGTAGCAGCAAAATTTCTGCCCTTCGATCTTGTTCTTTCTTTTTCCAAGAGGACAAGGGTCATTACATAATGAGAGAGGAGGCAGCTGACCCCAAATAAAGAAGTCAGTATTAATGTTTTGTTTATGTTTTTGTCTTACAGCCAATGAATAACAACAAAACTGTTGACAGTCATTCCTGCCATGTAACAGACAATTTAACCTCCAAAAGTTTGCCAGAGCCCGGAACATAACTGAAATTGCATTTGATTTGTTTTTTATTTAGCTGAGGTTAAATTAGTGAAATGTACCCACATTTATATCCAAACCTGGATTATTTTTCCCATTGTTCTCCATTCAAGGTGCTGATTACTACCTTTAAAGCCCAAGAAGACATAAGGCCTAGTTATATAATGTACTGCCTGTCCCTCATAGTATCTGCCTGGTCAGACTGATCTCACAGGGTTGGCCCCATCAATTAAATAATACCAGTTATAGGGGCCCTGGAAGTGCATGTTCTTTTTAACAGCATCTGCCTTCTTGAATGAAGCACCTCCCAAATTCAGACTTTATGTCTATTTCTAAGGTCTCTGAAGATATGTGTTTGTCTAGGACTTTGGCAAAGATGATCAATAGCCCCTTTCTTTCTTTTCCTTCTGTCCATACAAGGTATTTTCTCAACTATCTCTGTTTTTTTCAATTATTTTGGTGTCTTTATATTGTTTCTTCTTTTTAAACCATTTAACAATGTATAAATTGCCTAGAGTGACTGTCTGTCTTTCTGTCTTTCCGTCTATCTGTCTGTCAGTCTATCTATCTATCTATCTATCTATCTATCTATCTATCTATCTATCTATCTATCTATCTATCTATCTATCTATCTATCTATCTATCTATCTATTATCTGTCTCTTGTTATATCTCTATCATCCATCCATCTGTCTGTCTCTTTTGTATCTCTCTCTCCTAGGTATCCATCATCTACCTATCTATCTAATTTTAAACCACCCATCCCTCACACAGAGCTCATCCTATTTTTATTGTACCTTAGTAAATCCATGATGCCATTGGATTTTGTCTTGATGAATAAGGAAGGTTTCACCTGGAAGAGCTTGTGGATCTATTTCTCCAACTGGGATGTTGATATAGGAGTTGTTTGGGAAAGTAACCAAATTTACAATGTCAAATCCAGCTTGCAATGCTCCGTCTTCGTTGAATTTAATTTCATCTCCAGCATTGTTGTTGAAGGAAGTTCTCCGCAGAAATGAATGTAGCTTACAGAACAAAAAGTATAAGGGTTAAAGAGAAACAGATAAGCCCTTAAATGGCCTCAAACAACACCACTTTTTAAATTTGGAATCTTTTTTCCCCTGGAATGCAGATGTAGAGATGACTGAAACAGTCTCGTTTTTATATTGGATCACAGTCCACTTTACAGATTAAAATCTCTTTTGATACATGTTGATTTTCTTCAGTGACAATTGAGAAAGTTAGTTGAAAAAGAGCAAGAAGAAGCTGTGGGAAGAACATTTATTGGAGACAAGTAGAAAGGCAGAAGTATGTTAAAGATCAGTTTTGTTAGTATGCAAGAAGGAAAAAGCTGAGATATGTAGGCAAAAGACAATAACCACCTGAAGTGTGTCAATATTTGTAATGTATTAATCATAAAGGAAGATGAATGTCTGTGATCTTTAAATAGCTGGGCTACGATGATCGGTTGACTCTTTAAGTCCTGCCACTCTGTTGTAACTGAGTCAAATATTTCAAAAAAGCATTGAGAAAGAGCAAATCTTACCTGCCAGGCTTCTACAATCTTTGATCGCACTTGATCCCTGCCCGTTTGTATGTTCTGATCAGTCTTCGTATGTTCTGTTTGAGCAGAATGTAATGCTTGAGCCACAGCATAGACAGCATTGTAGATACTGTAACTATGGCCAAGTATGCTGGTTTCAAAGAAGGGTGCAAGAAGGTTCTCCAGTCTTTCCTCTCCAGTACACTCCTCATCTTGAGAAACACCATTATTTGATGGTGAGCAGCCAAATGTTTGGGTCCAGAAATTTCTAATAAATCCATCTTGATTAGCCCCAGAAGGGGTGACAGCCTGTATATATAGTTGGAAACTTGGCAGATCCTTTTTGCTAATTGAGAAGGAAATGGCCCCATGGAATATTTGCATATCAACAGCTCTTTGTAAGGAATGTAATGTGAAATCGTTTTGGGCCATTGTGATCCATATTTTTTGCGTGGAAATTTTCTGTGAAGAATCAAAAACCGTTGGGAAAAAAAATTGGGTGCTTTGTAGTATAGAGGCCAGCCACATAAAGACTGTATTTTCTCCATGTATAATAACTGCATTTGCTGTTTTCTCTGTGAACAAAGTAATGTGCCTCACACATCGTTCAAGCAAGTCAAATCCTTCAGAAGAATGTAAATTTCTCTCAACTCTTTCTATGAATTCGGAGCAGATTTTATTTTGCGACAGCATGGGTTCCAGAGTTTGTATGAAATATTCTCCATGTTTGTCATCTGCAATGACAAGTCCTACCCAGTTCCATCCAAAATACAGAAGAAGTTTGACTAAACCCTTGTACTGGAGAGCTTCATCAGGGGCCATGCGATAAAAAGGGGGGAAACACGATTCATCAGTTGCTATCAATTTAAATGAGCCATATGAAATCTAAAAGAAGGAAAGAAGAAATAGGAGAAAAAGAGAATGATAAAGAGAAAGTGTTGATGGATATATTCTACTTTATTTTTCAAAATATGGTTGTTCAATATATAGATTTGGCTTAGAGATCTTTCTAAAAGGGAGATATCCTTTCTGAATATTATCTCTATCTATCTAGCTGTCTGTCTGTCTTTCTTTCTGTCTATAAATCAATCAATCATCTATCTATCTATCTATCTATCTATCTATCTATCTATCTATCTATCTATCTATCTATCATCTATCTATCTATCTATCTATCTATCTATCTATCTATCTATCATCATCATCATCTTTATCATCATCTCAAGTCTTTTTCTTGAAGATAACTTAAGTATTTCAATTTAAGGAATGAAATGTTTCATTTTTTCTTAGGTCAATATTTCTTTCACACATTGTCTTTCACATTTTATAAAATCCAAATGTTTGTGCACATTATGCTTAAAATATATGAATTGACACCAATAAGGCAGTTAATGACAGCTAGGATAAATCTCCAGGTTCAAACAAATATGCATACATAAAATTCTGTATGTCTTGATTCATGTTACTGGTAGAGAAACCTGGATTAAGTCCACACATTACCCTAATTTCTTTATTTCTCTTTATCCTAATTTCTTTACTTGTCTTTACTGATAAACCATCAAATTGCTTCTTGAAAGGGAAATCAAGAGTAGACCATCTGTGTGATTGCTGTAATTTTGAGATCTTTATTTATGAGTCCAACCTGTGGGATCTTGAAAAGCTGCAAAATTTCTGCCATGCGAATGGATGTTTCAGGACTCATCCCTCCAATGATTCCCATCACTTTCTTTTCAGTCCCACAGATATAGTTGGGGATAATTTTATGCAACTTAAAAAGCAGGTCCAGAGTGGTACGATAGGTCATTAGTGCATTGGAGTAGCTGTCATAGATGTGGAATCCAAGAGTGAAGTTGGGCAAGATGTGAGGATCCTTGTTGATCTCTTTCACGGCAAACACAAAAGCCAAGACATGTTGGTAGAACTTGGTTATCACACTGTAAAAAAGTGACTTGTTTCAAAAGAGAACTGCACCATGCATTATATAGTTAGAAAGAGATAACCAATGTCAAAAATATTATGAGAAACACACATTGAGAAGAGAAATATGCTGAAATTCAGTTTTATTATTCAAGGTTCATCTCCTATATTAAGTGTTTTGTTTAATAATACCCTTTAACAGATATTTAAATTGATAACCCAGAAAGGTTGCAATGGATAACTTATATACCCAGAAATTTTAAAGGACATGGTTGCATTCTCTTGGAATAATTGGAGGAACTTTGAAAAACTTTAGAGAAGGAAGACAGGATAACATTCCAGAAATATGTGAATAGTTGTCATGTAGAAGAGATCTATGGAAGAAATCCCATTTTTCCTGCCCTTAAAAAGGAGAGACTATATTCATGTTAAGCTTTCCATGCAAGTTTTAGTCTTTTGTAAACCTTCATTAGTCCTATAATGGCAGAAAAAGGACTTTCTGCCTGATCAGGGAGCTGGACTAGATGACCTTCAATGTCCATTCCAACTATGTGATTCTGTTATTCTGTTAAAATATTCATCTTTATAATGAAAATAATACCTGTACAATCTTTTGAAATAGGACAGGTGGACCACTAACATCTAATTAATACATGAAAAAATAGAGACATAGTATTAATAACTAGTGCCACCCCAAGGTTTTGGAAATGACTCTTTATTCCACAGTCAATGTCCATATTTAAAGTATTATAGTGCCTTTTATGTTATGGTGAATTAGGGCTGGTTCTTTTACATCCAAGTTGGAAAAGGTTTCAGTTCTCAACAATATATCTGCTTGTCCTGGTCTGTTGGCTTTTGGTTTAATTAGAAAATTGGATATTGAATTAACAAATAATTTCTAATTACCAAGTTGCTGTTAAGGATATGTCCATCATACATTTATATTCATTAACAGAGGATGATGGAACCTCTTTGTTTTACAAAGATGAAAAGAACTGGGAAGGATTAGATTAAAATAAGCTAAGAGAGTGATTTCTTACAATGGGAAGTCAAGCAATTCCTCAGAAGGATGTTTATCAAAAATAACTTTGGGGAACATGTAGTGAAGATGAGACATCAATGCACCAATGAGAAGGTCTCCATCCTGGTGCCATTCCTGTGGAATTTGAATGGCTTCATCTCCAGTGCACTTAAGAAGTTGTACCTTCATGGCTAGTTCTGGAAATAGTAATAAGGCAATAATACCCAACATTCCTGCTCATTTGGCTTCTCCTGTATTGCTGTTGCTATCAGTCTTGATTTAAACACGATACTATAGATAGTGAAACAACTGCTACCTTTGTTGAGATCTGTCTTAAGAATACCGCATGCCACATTCATTGATCTGATCCATTTTCTTCAGCCTCACTTATGTCTGGATTCTTGAGGTGTAAAGGACAGAGTTGCCCTTTGAGACTACTGCCTAATTATTATGCCCTTTTTTCATTTGCAATTTAAAAGAGCACCAGCTGTGAAATTCTGTGAAACAGAATGTCAATGGTCTTGTAGAACTACTCCAAGATGGTGATCAGTGTATATTTCACATATGTGGAGTAATGTAGCTAGTTTCCCATAGAGAAATCTGGGAAAATCTGTCCGCTTTGGAATTGACTAGGCTTTGGTTGATCCAACAGTCTAAAAATATTAGCCCCAAATCCACAAGAACTATATATTTATGTTATGAATAGTAAACAGGTTGCAAATTCTGAGAACCCAAATTTATGTTCTCATATTGACCGTGTTGTGTCTGGGGAGCACTTCAGTTTTGAGGAACAATATATGAGAAAATATATGTGTGTTCTGGGATTTGTCCCTGATAGTTCCTTCAGAAGCATCTTGAGAGCCATTGGAGGACTGACCTGGTGACTTAATCATCATGTCTGTGATAACTGGAGAGATGGTAATTTTATTAGTAGAAATTATGGAGCAAACATATTTATCAAATGCCATGGACTTGGGTATTGAGGGCAGAGTTATACTATATATATGAAATCTGTGGCCATATATTTTCTCTAAATCAATCAAATCAAATCAATCAATCAATCAATCAATCAATCAATCAATCAATCAATCAATCACACAAATACACATATAGAGTCAAATATTAGGTTCCTAAACTTTCATATATTGTGGTAGTAAAATGATTGTATTCATTAAAAAATGTCTGAGATGCCCCCAATATATATGAACTGTGGAAAGTATGACTAATAGTAGGAAGGGATAAATAATATTATGCACATGGATGGGTTTCTTTAAAATGTTTGTGGGGATTCTCAGTCATCCAGGTCTGGACTGGTTTTTTTATTTTGAAGAAGAAGTACTTTTGCTTTTCATCTAAGAAGTTTCATCAGTTCTCGCTGGATGGTGGGGAGAAACAGTCTTTCTTTAAAATCTTCCAGTGTCACCTATAATTCTTCTGTGTCAGCCTTTTCCTTTGTCTTACCTTTATGAATGCGAATCTGTATAAGCCCAGGTTTGCTTCTGCTTATGTGTGCTCAGCAAAGTATCAAAAGGTTTGCTGGGAATTCAAAATATATACTATATTATTGCTTGCATTCATGTAAATAAAAAAATAATGTTATAGCTTCAAAGTGATTTGGTAGCTTTACCTGAGCCACACAATACTATCTCCTCCCTATCTAATCTTCCTGACAAAACCATAAAAAGGCAAGGATTTCATCTGGATATACTTGTTTTCACTCAGTCAAAGAATACTTTCTTATGAATATTTAAAGCTTCATGACATCAAGAATTGCCCATTAAAAGAATTGCTCAGGTGGTTCTCCCAATTTAGTTGGGAATGACGTAAAGTTTCATAATGACTGTATTTTCAGCTTTGCTGGCAAAAATCAATTTATTAATGGTTTTTCAGGGGTGGGGAAATCACTCAACAATCTTGAAAGAATCTTGAGTTTTGTTCTCTGTGTTCCTTCTAATGTCTGTCTTGATATTAACCCAGTTATTATGTTACTACTATGGAAAATCCAATGGAAAAGCCTAATTAAATCATATGGAAAACTGCTTGCTGAAAAATTAATATAGCCCTATTCCTGCAAAAAACACACAATTCTCAAAGAATACTAAGGTGAAAGACAAATTCATTCAAGTATGTATGTATACACAAACCCACTAACAGAAAAATCCAAGTAGTATTTGCTTCTTCAAAATTCCATCTTATTCCTTTTTTATTTCTTTTGTACTAAATGCTCTCTAGTGTTGAGATCAGGCCTCCATATAATTATATAGATTTTGGGGGTGAAAATGCATCCCAGTAAACCACCACCAGAAGACAGGATAGAGAAAATCTCCACGGCCACCATGTACTTCCCTTTGGTACTCAGGTAGGTTGGGACAAAGGTCAACCAAACACTGCAGAAAACCAACATGCTGAAAGTGATAAACTTGGCTTCGTTGAAACTGTCTGGTAACTTCCTGGCTAGGAAGGCCACAGTGAAGCTGAGAAGAGCCAAGAGGCCCATGTAGCCTAAGACACAGTAAAACATGGTGATGGAGCCTTCATGACATTCTACGATGATTTCTTCAAGGAATGTCTCCATGTCGAAATCTGGAAATGGGGGAGAAGTACTCAGCCAGATGGCACAAATACCAACTTGAATGAAGGAGCAGAAGCAGATAATAGAATAGGCCAACCTTTGCCCCACCCATTTGTGGAATAGGCTTCCTGGCTTTGATGCTAGGAATGCTACAACAACTGTGATAGTTTTGGCCAATAGAGAAGAGATTGCAATAGAGAAGATGATGCCAAATGTTGTTTGTTGGAGGAAACAAGTTGCCCTATTGGTTTGTCCAATGAACAGAAGTGAGCAAAGAAAACAGAGAAAGAGAGTGATAAGTAGAATATAGGTGAGGTTGCGATTGTTGGCTTTGACAATGGGAGTGTTCCATTGCTTAATGAAAATTGCAAGTACAAGACCTGTGCAGAAGGAAAGGAAAAGAGCCAGAGACACTAGAGTAATGCCCAGTGGCTCTTTGAAGGAGAGGTAATTCAGTGTCTTTGGAATGCACTTGTTGTGAGCTTGGTTTGGAAATTCATCTTCTGAACAACTGTCACAATTCTCCATGTCTGAAAAAAAGGAAAGAGTTTCTGAACAGACTCAAACTTTTTAAAAGTTTCAGAGTTGCTTTTCAGGTTTTCCCTGCAATCTAAGTGTTTCCTAAATCATTTTGTAATTCTGTATTCAACCTACATTTTAAAAATGAGTATTGTAGAGAAACACTATTTAGATTTTTTCTACATTTCAATCTTCTTGGCTTTTTGGAGTGCATTAGGTTTTATAGCATTTCTGAACCACAGAACAGCATGTTTCACTTTCTAGTAGGAAAGAGAAAGGATATGCTTGAAACTTTAGATCCTGAAAAACCTGCAGTAGCAACAGAGCAGTGGTCTCTAACTTTTATGACTTGGCAGCCCAGGTGGTGGGAGGGAAGAGGGGAACTGGACTGCAAAAGCAATTGGGCAGTTGCATGCTTGCAACTCGACCTGCACAAGTGATGGGCCTACATGCATGCATGTGAGTGCCTGCTGGCCCACCACTTGCACAGGTTGAGCTGCGCACACGTAAGTGCCCACAAGTTCGCCACTTGTGCAGTCCAATTCTGAATAGGACATGGCCCAATTGTGGGCCACGGCCCATCGGTTGCGTACCCCGCACTAGAGGATAGGAGAACAGGAACTGTGCTACTTGATTATTGTTTCCTTTATGTGAGGTGCCTTATCATTTGGATTAGACTCAACTTCAAGGATAGAGAGATGGGGTAGAGGACATCACTGATGTCTCTTTTTTTTCCTCATTTACTTCCTCAATACAGCAAGAAGTAACGTTGAGGAATTTTTTTTAACTGGGATATAGGCTTTCATACCTCGTTCCATTGGGATGCCATGAGTCTTACCCATTTGTGTGGATATCATCTTTTCTGGACATGGAGCACAAGTGTAGCAGCAAAATTTCCACCCTTCGATCTTGTTCTTTCTTTTTCCAAGAGGACAAGGGTCATTACATAATGAGAGAGGAGGCAGCTGTCCCCAAATAAAGAAGTCAGTATTAATGTTTTGTTCATGTTTTTGTCTTACAGCCAATGAATAACAACAAAACTGTTGACAGTCATTCCTGCCATGTAACAGACAATTTATCCTCCAAAAGTTTGCCAGAGCCCAGAACATAACTGAAATTGCATTTGATTTGTTTTTTATTTAGCTAAGGTTAAATTAATGAAATGTAGCCCACATTTATATCCAAACCTGGATTATTTTTCCATTGTTCTCCATTCAAGGTGCTGATTACTACCTTTAAAGCCCAAGAAGACATAAGGCCTAGTTATATAATATACTGCCTGTCCCTCATAGTATCTGCCTGGTCAGATTGATTTCATAGGGTTGGCCCCATCAATTAAATAATACCATTTATAGGGGCCCTGGAAGTGCATGTTCTTTTTAACAGCATCTGCCTTCTTGAATGAAGCGCGTCCCAAATTCAGACTCTATGTCTATTTCTAAGGTCTCTGAAGATATGTGTTTGTCCAGGAGTTTGACAAAGATGATCAATAGCCCCTTTCTTTTCTTTCTGTCCACACAAGGTATTTTCTCAACCATCTCTGTTTTTTTCAATTATTTTGGTGTCTTTATATTGTTTCTTGTTTTTAAATCATTTAACAATGTATAAACTGCCTAGAGTGAGTGTCTGTCTTTCTGTCTGTCTTTCTGTCTATCTATCTATCTATCTATCTATCTATCTATCTATCTATCTATCTATCTATCTATCTATCTATCTATCTATCTATCTATCTATCTATCTATCTATCTATCTGTTGTGTCCCGAGCCTGCAAAGGCAGGCTCGGGGCGTTGCAACTGTCCCGGGCAGTTGCAAGCTGCCCGGGACCAGACTGGCTGGCGCCGGCTTCACGCGCATGCACGAGGTGCGGAGCGTGCCAAATGTTGCTATTCAGTCCGGGGAAGCGTTCTTAAGAGAGGCAGAGAGGCCTGCGTGCCTCAGAGCTATAACGGAGCTGAAGAAATAAAGGCTTCTTGACACTAAGAGATGCTCTGTGATTATTTGCCATTAAGCTGAGGACTCAACACTATCTATCTATCTATCTATCTATCTATCTATCTATCTATCTATCTATCTATCTATTGATCATCTGTCTCTTGTTCTATCTCTATCATCCATCCATCTGTCTGTCTCTTTTGTATCTCTCTCTCCTAGGTATCCATTATCTATCTATCTAATTTTAAACCACCCATCCCCCACACAGAGCTCATCCTATTTTTATTGTACCTTAGTAAATCCATGATGCCATTGGATTTTGTCTTGATGAATAAGGAAGGTTTCACCTGGAAGAGCTCGTGGATCTATTTCTCCAACTGGGATGTTGATATAGGAGTTGTTTGGGAAAGTAACCAAATTTACAATTTCAAATCCAGCTTCCAATGCTCCGTCTTCGTTGAATTTAATTTCATCTCCAGCATTGTTGTTGAAGGAAGTTCTCCGCAGAAATGAATGTAGCTTACAGAACAAAAAGTATAAGGGTTAAAGAGAAACAGATAAGCCCTTAAATGGCCTCAAACAACACCACTTTTTAAATTTGGAATCTTTTTTCCCCTGGAATGCAGATGTAGAGATGACTGAAACAGTCTCGTTTTTATATTGGATCACAGTCCACTTTACAGATTAAAATCTCTTTTGATACATGTTGATTTTCTTCAGTGACAATTGAGAAAGTTAGTTGAAAAAGAGCAAGAAGAAGCTGTGGGAAGAACATCTATTGGAGACAAGTAGAAAGGCAGAAGTATGTTAAAGATCAGTTTTGTTAGTATGCAAGAAGGAAAAAGCTGAGATATGTAGGCAAAAGACAATAACTACCTGAAGTGTGTCAATATTT
This sequence comes from Crotalus tigris, assembly GCF_016545835.1. Classification (NCBI taxonomy): domain Eukaryota; kingdom Metazoa; phylum Chordata; class Lepidosauria; order Squamata; family Viperidae; genus Crotalus; species Crotalus tigris. Next base: position 167,772 of record NW_024097643.1, read on the forward strand.
GTAATGTATTAATCATAAAGGAAGATGAATGTCTGTGATCTTTAAATAGCTGGGCTATGATGATCGGTTGACTCTTTAAGTCCTGCCACTCTGTTGTAACTGAGTCAAATATTTCAAAAAAGCATTGAGAAAGAGCAAATCTTACCTGCCAGGCTTCTACAATCTTTGATCGCACTTGATCCCTGCCCGTTTGTATGTTCTGATCAGTCTTCGTATGTTCTGTTTGAGCAGAATGTAATGCTTGAGCCACAGCATAGACAGCATTGTAGATACTGTAACTATGGCCAAGTATGCTGGTTTCAAAGAAGGGTGCAAGAAGGTTCTCCAGTCTTTCCTCTCCAGTACACTCCTCATCTTGAGAAACACCATTATTTGATGGCGAGCAGCCAAATGTTTGGGTCCAGAAATCTCTAATAAATCCATCTTGATTAGCCCCAGAAGGGGTGACAGCCTGTATATATTGTTGGAAACCTGGAAGTTCCTTTTTGCTAATTGAGAAGGAAATGGCCCCATGGAATATTTGCATATCAACAGCTCTTTGTAAGGAATGTAATGTGAAATCATTTTGGGCCATTGTGATCCATATTTTTTGCGTGGAAATTTTCTGTGAAGAATCAAAAACCGTTGGGAAAAAAAATTGGGTGCTTTGTAGTATAGAGGCCAGCCACATAAAGACTGTATTTTCTCCATGTATAATAACTGCATTTGCTGTTTTCTCTGTGAACAAAGTAATGTGCCTCACACATCGTTCAACCAGGTCTAATCCTTTGGAAGATTGTAAATTTCTGTCAATCCTTTCAGTGAATTCGGAGCAGATTTTATTTTGCGAGAGCATGGGTTCCAGAGTTTGTATGAAATGTTCTCCATGTTTATCATCTACAATGACAAGTCCTATCCAGTTCCATCTGAAATACAGAAGAAGTTGGACTAAACCCTTGTACTGGAGAGCTTCATCAGGGGCCATGCGATAAAAAGGGGGGAAACACGATTCATCAGTTGCTACCAATTGAAATGAGCCATATGAAATCTAAAAGGAAGAAAGAAGAAATAAGAGAAAGAGAGAATGATAGAGAAAGAGAAAGTATTGATGGATATATTTTGTTTTTATTGATTTCAACCACTTTATTTTTCAAAATATGATTGTTTAATATATAGATTTGGCTTAGAGATCTCTCTAAAAGGGAGATATCCTTTCTGAATATTATATGTTTGTCTGTCTGTCTGTCTGTCTGTCTGTCTGTCTGTCTGTCTGTCTGTCTGTCTATCTATCTATCTATCTATCTATCTATCTATCTATCATCATCTCAAGTATTTTTCTTGAAGACAACTTGAGTATTTGAATTTAAAGAATGAAATGTTTCAGTTCTTCCTAGGTGAATATTTTTTTCACGCTTTGTCTTCCACATTTTATAAAATCCAAATGTTTGTGCACATTATGCTTAAAATGTATGAATTGACATCAATAAGGCAGTTAATAGCAGCTAACAAAAGCTTCCAGTTTCAAACAACTATGCATACATAAAATTCTGTATGTTTTGATTCATCTTATTGGAAGAGAAACTTGGATTAAGTCCACATATTACCCTAATTTCTTTACATTTATTTACTGATAAACCATCAAATTGCTTCTTGAAGGGGAAATCCAAAGCTGTGTGATAGTTTTAATTTTGAGATCTTTATTTATGAGTCCAACCTGTGGGATCTTGAAAAGCTGCAAAATTTCTGCCATGCGAATGGATGTTTCAGGACTCATCCCTCCAATGATTCCCATCACTTTCTTTTCAGACACACAGATATAGTTGGGGACAATTTTATGCAACTTAAAAAGCAGGTCCAGAGTGGTACGATAGGTCATTAGTGCATTGGAGTAGCTGTCATAGATGTGGAATCCAAGAGTGAAGTTGGGCAAGATGTGAGGATCCTTGTTGATCTCTTTCATGGCAAACACAAAAGCCAAGATGTGTTGGTAGAACTTGGTTATCACACTGTAAAAAAGTGACTTGTTTCAAAAGAGAACTGCACCATGCATTATATAGTTAGAAAGAGATAACCAATGTCAAAAATATTATGAGAAACACATATTGAGAAGAGAAATATGCTGAAATTCACAGTTTTATGATTCAAAGTTCATCTACTACATTAAGTCTTTTGTTTAATAGTATCCTTTAACAGATATTTAAATTGATAACCCAGAAAGGTTGCAATGGATAACTTATATACCCAGAAATTTTAAAGGACATGGTTGCATTCTCTTGGAATAATTGGAGGATAACATTCCAGAAATATGTGAATAGTTGTCATGTAGAAGAGATCTATGGAAGAAATCCCATTTTTCCTGGAGAGACTATATTCATGTTAAAGTTTCCATGCAAGTTTTGGTCTTTTATAAACCTTCATTCATTCTATAATGGCAGAAAAAGGACTTTCTGCCTGATCAGGGAGCTGGACTAGATGACCTTCAATGTCCTTTCCAACTCTGTGATTCTGTTAAAATATTCATCTTTATAATGAAAATAATACCTGTACAATCTTTTGAAATAGGACAGGTGGACCACTAACATCTAATTAATACATGAAAAAATAGAGACATAGTATTAATAACTAGTGCCACCCCAAGGTTTTGGAAATGACTTTTTATTCCACAGTCAATGTCCATATTTAAAGTATTATAGTGCCTTTTATGTTATGGTGAATTAGGGCTGGTTCTTTTACATTCAAGTTGGAAAAGGTTTCAGTTCTCAACAATATATCTGCTTGTCCTGGTCTGTTGGCTTTTGGTTTAATTAGAAAATTGGATATTGAATTAACAAATAATTTCTAATTACCAAGTTGCTGTTAAGGATATGTCCATCATACATTTATATTCATTAACAGAGGATGATGGAACCTCTTTGTTTTACAAAGATGAAAAGAACTGGGAAGGATTAGATTAAAATAAGCTAAGAGAGTGATTTCTTACAATGGGAAGTCAAGCAATTCCTCAGAAGGATGTTTATCAAAAATAACTTTGGGGAACATGTAGTGAAGATGAGACATCAATGCACCAATGAGAAGGTCTCCATCCTGGTGCCATTCCTGTGGAATTTGAATGGCTTCATCTCCAGTGCACTTAAGAGGTTGTACCTTCATGGCTAGTTCTGGAAATAGTAATAAGGCAATAATACCCAACATTCCTACTCATCTGGCTTCTCCTGTATTGCTGTTACCAGCAGTCTTGATTTAAACACGATACTATAGATAGTGAAACAACTGCTACCTTTGTTGAGATCTGTCTTAAGAATACCGCATGCCACATTCATTGATCTGATCCCGTTTCTTCAGCCTCACTTATGTCTGGATTCTTGAGGTATAAAGGACAGAGTTGCCCTTTGAGACTACTGCCTAATTATTAGGCTCCTTTTTTCATTTGCAATTTAAAAGAGCACCAGCTGTGAAATTCTGTGAAACAGAATGTCAATGGTCTTGTAGAATTACTCCAAGATGGTGATCAGTTTATATTTCACATGTGTTGAGTAATGTAGCTAGTTTCACATAAAGAAATCTGGGAAAATCTGTCCACTTTGGAATCGACTAGGCTTTGGTTGATCCAACAGTCTAAAAATATTAGCCCCAAATCCACAAGAACTATATATTTATGTTATGAATAGCAAACAGGTTGCAAATTCTGAGAACCCAAATTTTTGGCAGCAGTTCTCATATTGACTGTGTTGTGGCTGGGGAGCACTTCAGTTTTGAGGAACAATATATGAGAAAATATATGTGTGTTCTGGGATTTGTCCCTGATAGTTCCTTCAGAAGCATCTTGAGAGCCATTGGAGGACTGACCTGGTGACTTAATCATCATGTCTGTGATAACTGGAGAGATGGTAATTTTATTAGTAGAAATTCTGGAGCAAACATGTTTATGAAATGCCATGGACTTGGGTATTGAGGACAGAGTTATACTATATATATGAAATCTGTGGCCATATATTTTCTCTAAATCAATCAATCAAATCAAATCAATCAATCAATCAATCAATCTCACACAAAAACACACAGACACCTAGAGTCAAGTATTAGGCTCCTAAACTTTCACATATTGTGGTAGTAAAATGGTTGCATTCATTAAAAAATGTCTAAGATGCCCCCAATATATATGAACTGTGGAAAGTGCCTTGTAAGAAAACATTCACAACAAGCTGGATTGACCCAGGGTGGTGACAGGGACGAGGCTCAGTCAGGAAACTTTGGCCCAGAAAACCAAATTGTTTCTATTCACTGACCATATCCCAAAGATAGTATGACTAATAGTAGGAAGGGATAAATAATATTATGCACATGGATGGGTTTCTTTAAAATGTCTGTGGAGATTCTCAGTCATCCAGGTCATAGTTGTCTGAAAGTTGCTTTTTGAAAAAGCAACTGGACTGTTTTTTTTTCTTTGACGAAGAAGACGTTTTGCTTCTCATCTAAGAAGTTTCATCAGTTCTCGCTGGATGGTGGGGAGAAACAGTCTTTCTTTAAAATCTTCCAGTGTCACCTATAACTTCTTCTGCGTCAGCCTTTTCCTTTGTCTTACCTTTATGAATGCAAATCTGTATAAGCCCAGGTTTGCTTCTGCTTATGTGTGCTTAGCAAAGTATCAAAAGATTTGCTGGGGATCCAGAATATATACTATATTATTGCTTGCATTCATTTAAATAAAATAATGTTGTATCTTCAAAGTGATTTGGTAGCTTTACCTGAGCCCAAATTTGGCCACCACACTACGCTATCTCCTCCTTTTCTAATCTTCCTGACAAAACCATAAAAAGGCAAGGATTTCATTTGGATATACTTGTTTTCACTCAGGCAAAAAATACTTCCTTATGTATATTTAAAGCTTCATGACATCAAGAATTGCCCATTAAAAGAATTGCTCAGGTAGTTCCATGCTTCTCCCAATTTTGTTGGGAATGATGTAAAGTTTCATAATGAAATCAATTTATTAATGGTTTTTCAGGGGTGGGGAAATCACTCAACAATCTTGAAAGAATCTTGAGTTTTGTTCTCTGTGTTCCTTCTAATGTCTGTCTTGATATTAACCCAGTTATTATGTTACTACTATGGAAAATCCAATGGAAAAGCCTAATTAAATCATATGGAAAACTGCTTGCTGAAAAATTAATATAGCCCTATTCCTGCAAAAAACACACAATTCTCAAAGAATACTAAGGTGAAAGACAAATTCATTCAAGTATGTATGTATACACAAACCCACAAACAGAAAAATCCAAGTAGTATTTGCTTGTTCAAAATTCCATCTTATTCCTTTTTTATTTCTTTTGTACTAAATGCTCTCTAGTGTTGAGATCAGGCCTCCATATAATTATATAGATTTTGGGGATGAAAATGCATCCCAGTAAACCACCACCAGAAGACAGGATAGAGAAAATCTCCACGGCCACCATGTACTTCCCTTTGGTACTCAGGTAGGTTGGGACAAAGGTCAACCAAACACTGCAGAAAACCAACATGCTGAAAGTGATGAACTTGGCTTCGTTGAAACTGTCTGGTAACTTCCTGGCTAGGAAGGCCACAGTGAAGCTGAGAAGAGCCAAGAGGCCCATGTAGCCTAAGACACAGTAAAACATGGTGATGGAGCCCTCATGACATTGTACGATGATTTCTTCAAGGAGTGTCTCCATGTCGAAATCTGGAAATGGGGGAGAAGTACTCAGCCAGATGGCACAAATACCAACTTGAATGAATGAGCAGAAGCAGATAATAGAATAGGCCAACCTTTGCCCCACCCATTTGTGGAATAGGCTTCCTGGCTTTGATGCTAGGAATGCTACAACAACTGTGGTAGTTTTGGCCAATAGAGAAGAGATTGCAATAGAGAAGATGATGCCGAATGTTGTTTGTTGGAGGAAACAAGTTGCCCTATTGGTTTGTCCAATGAACAGAAGTGAGCAAAGAAAACAGAGAAAGAGAGTGATAAGTAGAATATAGGTGAGGTTGCGATTGTTGGCTTTGACAATGGGAGTGTTCCATTGCTTAATGAAAATTGCAAGTATAAGACCTGTGCAGAAGGAAAGGAAAAGAGCCAGAGACACTAGAGTAATGCCCAGTGGCTCTTTGAAGGAGAGGTAGTTCAGTGTCTTTGGAATGCACTTGTTATGAGCTTGGTTTGGAAATTCATCTTCTGAACAACTGTCACAATTCTCCATGTCTGAAAAAAAGGAAAGAGCTTCTGAACAGACTCAAACTTTTAAAAAGTTTCAGAGTTGCTTTTCAGGTTTTCCCTGCAATCTAAGTGTTTCCTAAATTGTTTTGTAATTCTGTATTCAACCTACATTTTAAAAATGAGTATTGTGGAGAAACACTATTTAGATTTTTTCTACATTTCAATGTTCTTGGATTTTTGGAGTGCATTAGGTTTTATAGCATTTCTGAACAACAGAACAGCATGTTTCATTTTCTAGTAGGAAAGAGAAAGGATATGCTTGACACTTTAGATCCTGAAAAACCTGCAGTAGCAACAGAGCAGCGGTCCCCAACCTTTATGACTTGGCAGCCCAGTTGGCGGGAGGGAAGAGGGGAACTGGACTGGAGTAGGAATTGGGCAATGCGCATGTATGCAGCTTGACCTGCACAAGTGATGGGCCTACATGCGTGCATGTGAGTGCCTGCTGGCCCACCACTTGCACAAGTTGAGCTGCGCACTCTTAAGTGCCCATTGGTTTGCCACTGGTGCAATTTGATCTGCTTATGCATGCACTCCAGCCAGGCACTTGTGCAGCCAAATTCTGAATAGGCCATGACTTGATAGTTGGCCATGGCCCATGGGTTGTGGATCCCTGCACTAGAGGATAGGACAGGGGTGTCAAACTGCCGGCCTGTGGGCCAGACGCGTCATCGGGAAACCACGCCCACCTCATTGATGGCAATGGCAAAAAAGCTTTGATATGTTGTGCAATGTTACATGCCGTTGCGAGTTTGACATGTCTGGGATAGGACAACTGGAACTGTACTACTTGATTGCTGCTTCCTTTATGTGAGGTGCCTTATCATTTGGATTAGACTCAACTTCAAGGATAGAGAGATGGGGCAGAGGACATCACTGATGTCTCTTCTTTTTCCTCATTTGTGCTGCATCAATACAACAAGAAATAATGTTGAGGAATTTTTTTTAACTGAGATATAGGCTTTCAGACCTGCGTCTGTTGGGATGCCATGAGTCTTACCCATTTGTGTGGATATCATCTTTTCTGGACACGGAGCACAAGTGTAGCAGCAAAATTTCCATCCTTCGATCTTGTTCTTTCTTTTTCCAAGAGGACAAGGGTCATTACATAATGAAAGAGGAGGCAGCTGTCCCCAATAACGAAGTCAATATTAATGTTTTGTTCATGTTTTTGTGTTACAGCCAATGAATAAGATCAGGACTCTTGATAATTATTTCTGCCATGTAACAGACAATTTAACTTTGAAAATATTGCCAGAACCTGGAACAGAGCCTGGATTATTTTCCCCTTTATTCTCCGTTTAAGGTGCTGGTTACTACCTCTAAAGCCTAAGAAGACATATGGCCTGGTTATATGATGTACTTCCTGTCCCACATAGTATTTGTCTGGTTGGATCGATCTAATAGGATTGGCTCACTTCAGGCCCCATCAATTAAATGATAACATTTATAGGCAGCCTGAAAGAGCATGTTCTCTTTAGCAGCATCTGCCTTTTTGAATGTGGCACCTCCCAAATTCGAACACTAGTCTGTTTCAAAGGTGTCTGAAGCTATGGTGTTTGCCCAGGCCTTTGGCAAAGTTGATTGATGCCCCTTCCTCCCCCCCCCCTTGTTTCGATCTGGTGCATTCTCTCTATCAAGTCTGTTGTTTTGTGTTGTTCTTGTTTCTTTATATTTTTTCTCGTTTTTAAATTCTTTTAACAATCTGTAAACTATCCAGGGTGACTACTGTGTTTCCCCAAACATAAAAACCTGTCTTATTATTATTATTTTTTTGCTTCCAAAAGAGGCACCAGCTCTTATTTCCTGCTGAGATTGGAACTCCAGCCTGCATTTCATAGTCAAAGGCCTTTCTGGAAGGCCACTACATCAGAGAACTATGGAAATCCATAGCTCAATTCTCAGCTGCAGTGGCCTTCCAGAAAGGCCTCTGAGTGCGAAATGCAGACCGGGAAATGCCACAGAAGAAGGGGGCTGGCAAGGAGAGGCAGGTGTCGATTCATGAGAGCCCTGGTAAGTGGGTGCGGGGTGCGTGGGGCAGCTGCATCCTCCACTGCTGCCCTGGCTTGATTTTTAGGCATGCACCTCTCCCCAAAACAAGGATTTATTTTCAGGGTAGGTCTTACTTTTGGGGAAACATGGTATATATTATCCATCTGTCATCTCTTTGTTTGTCTGTCTGTCTATACTCCCCCCCCACATTTTAGACCACTGATCTCCCATACAGAGCCCATGCTATTGTTATGATACCTGAGTGAATCCATGATGCCACTGGATTTTGTTTTGATGAATAAGGAAGGATTCTCCAGGAGGAGCATGCGGATCTATTTCTCCAACTGGGATGTTGATATAGGAGTTGTTTGGGAAAGTAACCAAATTTACAATGTCAAATCCAGCATCTAGTGCTCCATCTTCATTTAATTTAATTTCATCTCCAGCATTGTTGTTGAAGGAAATTCTCTGCAGAAATGAATGGAGCTTGCAGAAGAAAAAGCATAAGAGTTAAAGGGAAACAGATAAGTTTCCTAAAGGGCCCCAAAAAACAGCCTTTTTAAAATTTGGACAATTTCTTCCCTGAGAATAAAGAGGACTGAAACAGTCTCATTTTTATACTGGACCATAGTCTACCTAACAGACTAAAATATGTTGGTTTTCTTCAGTGACAATTGAGAAAGGTAGTTTGAAAAGAGCAAGAAGAAGCTAATGGAAGAAAATTACTGCAGAGAAGTAGAAAGGCAGAAGTATGTTAAAGACCAATTTTGTTGGTGTGAAAGAAGGAAAAAGCTGAGATATGTAGGCAAAGGACAATACCTTCAGTGGATCAATATTTGTAATGTATTAATCTTAAAGAAAGATAAACATCAGTGATGTTTAGATAGCTGGTCTATAATGATCTGTTGACTCATTAAGTCCTGGCACTCTGTTGTAACCAAGGAGAACATTTCAAAAGAGCATTGAGAAAGAGAAAATCTTACCTGCCAGGATTCTACAATCTTTGATCGCACTTGATCCCTGCCCCTTTGTATGTTCTGATCAGTCTTCATATGTTCTGTTTGAGCAGCATGTAATGCTTGAGCCACAGCATAGACAGCATTATAGATACTGTAACTATGGCCAAGTATGCTGGTTTCAAAGAAGGGTGCAAGAAGGTTCTCCAGTCTTTCTTCTCCAGTACACCCCCCATCTCCAGAAGTACCTTTGTTTGGTATTGAGCAGCTAAAAGCTTGGTTCCAAAAATCATTCATAAAGCCATCTTGATTTGCCCCAGAAGGGGTGACAGTCTGTATATATGGTTGGAAACCTGGAAGTTCCTTTTTGCTAACTGAGAAGGAAATGGCCCCATGGAATAGTTGCATATCAAACTTCCTTTGGAAGGAATGTAATGTGAAATCATTTTGTGCCATTGTAATCCACACTTTTTGTGTGGAAACTTTCTGTGTAGAATCAAAAGACGTTGGAAAAAAAAATGGGATTCCTAGTAGAATAGAGGCCAGCCACATAAAGACTGTATTTTCCCCATGTATAATAACTGCATTTGCTCTTTTCTCTGTGAACAAAGTAATGTGCCTCAAACATTGTTCAACCAAGTCAAATACTTCGGAAGATTGTAAATTTCTCTCAACCCTTTCAGTAAATTCAGAGCAGATTTTATTTTGCGAGAGCATGGGTTCCAGAGTCTGTATGAAATGTTCTCCATGTTTGTCATCTACAATGACAAGTCCTACCCACTGCCATCCAAAATACAGGAGGAGCTGAATTAAACCCTCATACTGGAGAGCTTCATCAGGGGCCATGCGATAAAAAGGGGGGAAACGTGATTCAGCAGTCACTACCATTTGAAATGAGCCATATGAAATCTAAAAGAAAGAAAGAAGGAATAAGAGAAAGAGAGAATTATACAGAAAGAGAATGTATGGATGGATATATTCCATTTTAATTGATTTAAACCACTTTATTTTTCAAAATATGGTTGTTTAATACATAGATTTGGTTTAGAGACCTCCCCAAAAGGGAGATATTCTTTTTGAATCTTATCTGTCTATCTATCTATCTATCTATCTATCTATCTATCTATCTATCTATCTATCTATCTATCTATCTATCTAACATCATCATCATCATCATCATCATCATCTTTATCATCATCTCAAGCCTTCTTCTTGAAGATGTCGTAAGTATTTGAATTTAAAGAATCAAATCTTTAGTTCTTCCTAGGTCAACATTTCTTCCACGTATTGTCCTCCACATTTTATAAAATCCAAATGTTTGTGCACATTATGCTTAAAATATATAAATTGATAATAATGAGGCAGTGAATGACAGCTAGCATATCCCTGCAAATTCCAACAACTATGCACTAAAATTCTGTATGTTTCGATTCATCTTACTGGAAGAAGCGATATACTGAAGAGAAACATGGATTAATCCAAGTCCGCACTTTATCCTAATTACTTTACTTCTCTTTACTCTAATTTCTTTACATCTCTTTACTGATATACCATCAAGCTGCTTCTTGAAGGGGAAATCAAGAGGAGACCATCTGTATGATTGTTGTAATTTTGAGATCTTTATTTATTGGTCCAACCTGTGGGATCTTGAAAAGCTGCAAAATTTCTGCCATGCGTATGGATGTTTCAGGACTCATCCCTCCAATGATTCCCATAACTTTCTTTTCAGTTCCACAAATATAGTTGGGGACAATTTTATGCAACTTAAAAAGCAGGTCCAGAATGGCACGATAGGTCATTAGTGCATTGGAGTAGCTGTCATAGATGTGGAATCCAAGAGTGAAGTTGGGCAAGATGTGAGGATCCTTGTTGATTTCTTTCACAGCAAACACTAAAGCCAAGACATGTTGGTAAAACTTGGTTATTACACTGTAAAAAAAGTAACTTGTTTCAAAAGAGAACTGCGCCATGCATTATATAGTTAGAAAGAGATAAACAATGTCAAAAATATTACGAGAAACACACATTGACAAGAGAAATATGCTGAAATTCACAGTTTTATTACTCAAGGTTCATCTCCTACATTAAGTCTTTTGTTTAATTGTATCCCTTAACAGATATTTAAATTGATAACCCAGAAAGGTTGCAATGGATAACTTATATACCCAGAAATTTTAAAGGACATAGTTGCATTCTCTTGGAATAATTGGAGGAACCATGAAAAACTTTAGAGAAGGAAGACAGGATAATATTCAAGAAATATGTGAATAGTTGTCATGTAGAAGAGATCTATGGAAGAAATCCCATTTTTCCTGCCCTTAAAAAGGAGAGACTATATTCATGTTAAACTTTCCATGCAAGTTTTGGTCTTTATAAATCTTCATTAATTCTATAATGGCAGAAAAAGGAGTTTCTGCCTGAGCAGGTTGCTGGACTAGATGACCTTCAATGTCCATTCCAACTATGTGATTCTGTTATTTGGTTAAAATATTCATCTTTGTAATGAAAATAATACCTGTACAATTTTTTGAAATAGGACCGCTGGACCACTAACATCTAATTAATACATGAAAAAATAGAGACATGGTATTAATAACTAGTGCCACCCCAAGGTTTTGGAAATGACTCTTTATTCCACAGTCAATGTCCATATTTAAAATATTATAGTGCCTTTTATGTTATGGTGAATTAGGGCTGGTTCTTTTACATCCAAGTTGGAAAAGGTTTCAGTTCTCAACAATATATCTGCTTGTCCTGGTCTATTGGCTTTTGGTTTAATTAGAAAATTAGATGTTGAATTAACAAATAATTTCTAATTACCAAGCTGCTGTTAAGGATATGTCCATCATACATTTATAATCATTAATAGAGGATGATGGAACCTCTTTGTTTTACAGAGATGGAAAGAACAGGGAAGGATTAGATTAAAATAAGCTAAGAGAGTGATTTCTTACAATGGGAAGTCAACCAATTCTTCAGAAGGATGTTTATCAAAAATAACTTTGGGGAATATGTAGTGAAGATGAGACATCAATGCACCAATGAGAAGGTCTCCGTCCTGGTGCCATTCCTGTGGAATTTGAATGGCTTCATCTCCAGTGCACTTAAGAGGTTGTACCTTCATGGCTAGTTCTGGAAATAGTAATAAGGCAATAATACCCAACATTCCTACTCATCTGGCTTCTCCTGTATTGCTGTTACCAGCAGTCTTGATTTAAACACGATACTATAGATAGTGAAACAACTGCTACCTTTGTTGAGATCTGTCTTAAGAATACTGCATGCTACATTCATTGATCTGATCCATTTTCTTCAGCCTCACTTATGTCTGGATTCTTGAGGTGTAAAGGACAGAGTTGCCCTTTGAGACTACTGCCTAATTATTAGGCCCTTTTTTCATTTGCAATTTAAAAGAGCACCAGCTGTGAAATTCTGTGAAACAGAATGTCAATGGTCTTGTAGAATTACTCCAAGATGGTGATCAGTTTATATTTCACATGTGTTGAGTAATGTAGCTAGTTTCCCATAGAGAAATCTGGGAAAATCTGTCCACTTTGGAATCGACTAGGCTTTAGTTGATCCAACAGTCTAAAAATATTAGTCCCAAATCCACAAGAACTATATATTTATGTTATGAATAGTAAACAGGTTGCAAATTCTGAGAACCCAAATTTATGGCAGCAGTACTCATATTGACCCTGTTGTGGCTAGGGAGCGCTTCAGTTTTGAGGAACAATATATGAGAAAATATATGTGTGTTCTGGGATTTGTCCCTGATAGTTCCTTCAGAAGCATCTTGAGAGCCATTAGAGGACTGACCTGGTGACTTAATCATCATGTCTGTGATAACTGGAGAGATGGTAATTTTATTAGTAGAAATTCTGGAGCAAACATGTTTATGAAATGCCATGGACTTGGGTATTGAGGACAGAATTATACTATATATATGAAATCTGTGGCCATATATTTTCTCTAAATCAATCAATCAAATCAAATCAAATCAAATCAATGAATCAATCAATCAATCTCACACAAAAACACACAGACACCCAGTGTCAAGTATTAGGCTCCTAAACTTTCACATATTGTGTAGTAAAATGGTTGCATTCATTAAAAAATGTCTAAGATGCCCCCAGTATATATGCACTGTGGAAAGTGCCTTGTAGGAAAACATTCACAACAAGCTGGATTGACCCAGGGTGGTGACAGGGACAAGGCTCAGTCAGGAAACTTTGGCCCAGAAAACCAAATTGTTTCTATTCACTGACTATATCCCAAAGATAATATGACTAAGAGTAGGAAGGGATAAATAATATTATGCACATGGATGGGTTTCTTTAAAATGTCTGTGGACATTCTGTCATCCAGGTCATAATTGTCTGAAAGTTGCTTTTTGAAAAAGCAACTGGACTGTTTTTTTTTCTTTGACGAAGAAGACGTTTTGCTTCTCATCTAAGAAGTTTCATCAGTTCTTGCTGGATGGTGGGGAGAAACAGTCTTTCTTTAAAATCTTCCAGTGTCACCTATAACTTCTTCTGCGTCAGCCTTTTCCTTTGTCTTACCTTTATGAATGCAAATCTGTATAAGCCCAGGTTTGCTTCTGCTTATGTGTGCTTAGCAAAGTATCAAAAGATTTGCTGGGGATCCAGAATATATACTATATTATTGCTTGCATTCATGTAAATAAAATAATGTTGTATCTTCAAAGTGATTTGGTAGCTTTACCTGAGCCCAAATTTGGCCACCACTCTACGCTATCTCCTCCTTTTCTAATCTTCCTGACAAAACCATAAAAAGGCAAGGATTTCATTTGGATATACTTGTTTTCACTCAGGCAAAAAATACTTCCTTATGTATATTTAAAGCTTCATGACATCAAGAATTTCCAATTAAAAGAATTGCTCAGGTAGTTCCATGCTTCTCCCAATTTTGTTGGGAATGATATAAAGTTTCATAATGACCTCAAATTGCCGGCCTATGGTGGCAAAAGTCAATTTATTAGTGGTTTTTAAGGGGTGGGGAAATAAGTAAACAACCTTCAAAGAACCTTGAGTTTTGTTCTCTGTGTTCCTTCTAATGTCTGTCTTGATATTAACCCAGTTATTATGTTACTACTATGGAAAATTAAATTAATCATATGGAAAACTGCTTGCTGAAAAATTAATACAGCCCAATCCTGCAAAAAACACACAATTCTCAAGAATACTAAGGTGAAAGACAAATTCATTCAAGTATGTATGTATACACAAACCCACAAACAGAAAAATCCAAGTAGTATTTTCTTGTTCAAAATTCCATCTTATTCCTTTTTTATTTCTTTTGTACTAAATGCTCTCTAGTGTTGAGATCAGGCCTCCATATAATTATATAGATTTTGGGGATGAAAATGCATCCCAGTAAACCACCACCAGAAGACAAGATAGAGAAAATCTCCACGGCCACCATGTACTTCCCTTTGGTACTCAGGTAGGTGGGGACAAAGGTCAACCAAACACTGCAGAAAACCAACATGCTGAAAGTGATAAACCTGGCTTCATTGAAACTGTCTGGTAACTTCCTGGCTAGGAAGGCCACAGTGAAGCTGAGAAGAGCCAAGAGGCCCATGTAGCCTAAGACACAGTAAAACATGGTGATGGAGCCTTCATGACATTGTACGATGATTTCTTCAAGGAGTGTCTCCATGTCGAAATCTGGAAATGGGGGAGAAGTACTCAGCCAGATGGCACAAATACCAGCTTGAATGAAGGAGCAGAAGCAGATAATAGAATAGGCCAATTTTTGCCCCATCCATTTGTGGAATAGGCTTCCTGGCTTTGATGCTAGGAATGCTACAACAACTGTGATAGTTTTAGCCAATAGAGAAGAGATTGCAATAGAGAAGATGATGCCAAATGTTGTTTGTTGAAGGAAACAAATTGCCCTATTGGTTTGTCCAATGAACAGAAGTGAGCAAAGAAAGCAGAGAAAGAGGGAGATAAGTAGAATATAGGTGAGGTTGCGATTGTTGGCTTTGACAATGGGAGTGTTCCATTGCTTAATGAAAATTGCAAGTACAAGACCTGTGCAGAAGGAAAGGAAAAGAGCCAGAGATACTAGAGTAATGCCCAGTGGCTCTTTGAAGGAGAGGTAATTCAGTGTCTTTGGAATGCACTTGTTGTGAGCTTGGTTTGGAAATTCATCTTCTGAACAACTGTCACAATTCTCCATGTCTGAAAAAAAGGAAAGAGTTTCTGAGCAGACTCAAACTTTTTAAAAGTTTCAGAGTTGCTTTTCAGGTTTTCCCTGCAATCTAAGTGTTTCCTAAATTGTTTTGTAATTCTGTATTCAACCTACATTTTAAAAATAGAGAAACACTATTTAGATTTTTTCTACATTTCAATGTTCTTGGCTTTTTGGAGTGCATTAGGTTTTATAGCATTTCTGAACAATAGAACAGCATGTCTCACTTTCTAGTAGGAAAGAGAAAGGATATGTTTGAAACTTTAGATCCTGAAAAACCTGCAGTAACAACAGAGCAGTGGTCTCCAACCTTTATGACTTGGTAGCCCAGTTGGTGGGAGGGAAGACCGGAACTGGACTGGAGTAGGAATTGGGCAATGCGCATGTATGCAGCTTGACCTGCACAAATGGTAGGCCTACATGCGTGCATGTGAGTGCCTGTTGGCCCACCACTTGCGCAAGTTGAGCTACACACTCTTAAGTGCCCATTGGTTTGTCACTGGTGCAATTTGATCTGCTTATGCATGCACTCCAGCCAGGCACTTGTGCAGCCAAATTCTGAATAGGCCATGACTTGATAGTGGGCCATGGCCCATGGGTTGTGGATCCCTGCACTAGAGGATAGGACAGGGGTATCAAACTGCCGGCTTGTGGTCCAGACGCATCATTGGGAAACCACACCCACCTCATTGCTGGCAATGGCAAAAAAGCTTTGATATGTTGTGCAATGTTACGTGCCGTTGCGAGTTTGACATGTCTGGGATAGGACAACTGGAACTGTACTACTTGATTGCTGCTTCCTTTATGTGAGGTGCCTTATCATTTGGATTAGACTCAACTTCAAGGATAGAAAGATGGGGTTGAGGACATCACTGATGTCTCTTCCTTTTCCTCATTTGTGCTGCATCAATACAGCAAGAAATAATGTTGAGGATTTTTTTTTTAAACTGGGATATAGGCTTTCAGACCTGTGTCTGTTGGGATGCCATGAGTCTTACCCATTTGTGTGGATATCATCTTTTCTGGACACGGAGCACAAGTGTAGCAGCAAAATTTCCATCCTTCGATCTTGTTCTTTCTTTTTCCAAGAGGACAAGGGTCATTACATAATGAGAGAGGAGGCAGCTGTCCCCAAATAAAGAAGTCAGTATTAATGTTTTGTTCATGTTTTTGTCTTACAGCCAATGAATAAGATCAGGACTCTTGATAATTATTTCTGCCATGTAACAGACAATTTAACTTTGAAAATATTGCCAGAACCTGGAACAGAGCCTGGATTATTTTCCCCTTTATTCTCCGTTCAAGGTGCTGGTTACTACCTCTAAAACCCAAGAAGACATATGGCCTGGTTATATGATGTACTTCCTGTCCCACATAGTATTTGTTTGGCTGGATCGATCTAATAGGATTGGCTCACTTCAGGCCCCATCAATTAAATCAGTGGTTCTCAACCTTTTTAATGCCGCGACCCCCAACCGGTCGTAAGTTGAGGACTACTCAACCGGTCGTAAGTCGAGGACTATTCAACTGGTGCAGCACTGTTTGCAGAATGGGACTTTTGGCGGGCTCAGCAGGGCAGAGACAGCCTGGACAATTCCTATTGGCTTTCAAAAGCCAATAGAATAAAAGGGAGTAGCACAGCTAAGGAAAAGGGGAAAAAATGGCAGACTGCGTTGTTTGGTGACCCCCGTGAAATGGTCGTTCGACCCCAAATGGGGTCCTGACCCACAGGTTGAGAACCACTGAATTAAATGATCATTTATAGGGAGCCTGAAAGCCTCTTTAGCAGCATCTGCCTTTTTGAATGTGGCACCTCCCAAATTCGAACTCTAGTCTGTTTCAAAGGTGGCAAAGTTGATTGATGCTCCTTCCTTTTTTCTCCCCTTGTTTCGATCTGGTGCATTCTCTCTATCAAGTCTGTGATTTTGTGTTGTTCTTGTTTCTTTATATTTTTTCTTGTTTTTAAATTCTTTTAACAATCTTTAAACTACCCAGAGTGACTACTGTGTTTCCCCTCAAATAAGAACCTGTCTTATTTTTTTTTTTTGCTTCCAAAAGAGGCACCAGCTCTTATTTCCTGCTGAGATTGGAACTCCAGCCTGCATTTCACAGTCAAAGGCCTTTCTGGAAGGCCACTGCAGCAGAGAACTGAGCTATGGAAATCCATAGCTCAATTCTCAGCTGCAGTGGCCTTCCGGAAAGGCCTCTGAGTGCGAATTGCAGACTGGGAAACAACGCAGAAGAAGGGGGCTGGCAAGGAGAGGCAGGTGTTGATTCATGAGAGCCCTGGTAAGTGGGTGCGGGGTCCGTGGGGCAGCTGCATCCTCCACTGCTGCCCTGGCTTGATTTTTAAGCATGCACCTCTCCCCAAAACAAGGGTTTATTTTCAGGGTAGGTCTTACTTTTGGGGAAACATGGTATATATTATCCATCTGTCATCTCTTTGTTTGTCTGTCTGTCTATACTCCCCCCACACATTTTAGACCACTGATCTCCCATACAGAGCCCATGCTATTGTTATGATACCTGAGTGAATCCATGATGCCACTGGATTTTGTCTTGATGAATAAGGAAGGATTCTCCAGGAGGAGCATGCGGATCTATTTCTCCAACTGGGATGTTGATATAGGAGTTGTTTGGGAAAGTAACCAAATTTACAATGTCAAATCCAGCATCTAGTGCTCCATCTTCATTTAATTTAATTTCATCTCCAGCATTGTTGTTGAAGGAAATTCTCTGCAGAAACGAATGGAGCTTGCAGAAGAAAAAGCATAAGAGTTAAAGGGAAACAGATAAGTTTCCTAAAGGGCCCCCAAAAACAGCCTTTTTAAAATTTGGACAATTTCTTCCCTGAGAATAAAGAGGACTGAAACAGTCTCATTTTTATACTGGACCATAGTCCACCTAACAGACTAAAATATGTTGGTTTTCTTTAGTGACAATTGAGAAAGGTAGTTTGAAAAGAGCAAGAAGAAGCTAATGGAAGAAAATTACTGCAGAGAAGTAGAAAGGCAGAAGTATGTTAAAGACCAATTTTGTTGGTGTGAAAGAAGGAAAAAGCTGAGATATGTAGGCAAAGGACAATACCTTCAGTGGATCAATATTTGTAATGTATTAATCTTGAAGAAAGATAAACATCAGTGATGTTTAGATAGCTGGTCTATAATGATCTGTTGACTCATTAAGTCCTGGCACTCTGTTGTAACCAAGGAGAACATTTCAAAAGAGCATTGAGAAAGAGAAAATCTTACCTGCCAGGATTCTACAATCTTTGATCGCACTTGATCCCTGCCCCTTTGTATGTTCTGATCAGTCTTCATATGTTCTGTTTGAGCAGCATGTAATGCTTGAGCCACAGCATAGACAGCATTATAGATACTGTAACTATGGCCAAGTATGCTGGTTTCAAAGAAGGGTGCAAGAAGGTTCTCCAGTCTTTCTTCTCCAGTACACTCCCCATCTCCAGAAGTACCTTTGTTTGGTATTGAGCAGCTAAAAGCTTGGTTCCAAAAATCATTCATAAAGCCATCTTGATTTGCCCCAGAAGGGGCGACAGTCTGTATATATGGTTGGAAACCTGGAAGTTCCTTTTTGCTAACTGAGAAGGAAATGGCCCCATGGAATAGTTGCATATCAAACTTCCTTTGGAAGGAATGTAATGTGAAATCATTTTGTGCCATTGTAATCCACACTTTTCGTGTGGAAACTTTCTGTGTAGAATCAAAAGACGTTGGAAAAAAAAATGGGATTCCTAGTAGAATAGAGGCCAGCCACATAAAGACTGTATTTTCCCCATGTATAATAACTGCATTTGCTCTTTTCTCTGTGAACAAAGTAATGTGCCTCAAACATTGTTCAACCAAGTCAAATACTTCGGAAGAATGTAAATTTCTCTCAACCCTTTCAGTAAATTCAGAGCAGATTTTATTTTGCGAGAGCATGGGTTCCAGAGTTTGTATGAAATGTTCTCCATGTTTGTCATCTACAATGACAAGTCCTACCCACTGCCATCCAAAATACAGGAGGAGCTGAATTAAACCCTCATACTGGAGAGCTTCATCAGGGGCCATGCGATAAAAAGGGGGGAAACGTGATTCAGCAGTCACTACCATTTGAAATGAGCCATATGAAATCTAAAAGAAAGAAAGAAGGAATAAGAGAAAGAGAGAATTATACGGAAAGAGAATGTATGGATGGGTATATTCCATTTTAATTGATTTAAACCACTTTATTTTTCAAAATATGGTTGTTTAATACATAGATTTGGTTTAGAGATCTCCCCAAAAGGGAGATATTCTTTTTGAATCTTATATGTCTGTCTGTCTGTCTGTCTGTCTATCTATCTATCTATCTATCTATCTATCTATCTATCTATCTATCTATCTAACATCATCATCATCATCATCTTTATCATAATCTCAAGTCTTCTTCTTGAAGATAACGTAAGTATTTGAATTTAAAGAATCAAATCTTTAGTTCTTCCTAGGTCAACATTTCTTCCACGTATTGTCCTCCACATTTTATAAAATCCAAATGTTTGTGTACGTTATGTTTAAAATATATAAATTGATAATAATGAGGCAGTTAATGACAGCTAGCATATCCCTGCAAATTCCAACAACTATGCACTAAAATTCTGTATGTTTCGATTCATCTTACTGGAAGAAGCGATATACTGAAGAGAAACATGGATTAATCCAAGTCCACACTTTATCCTAATTACTTTACTTCTCTTTACCCTAATTTCTTTACATCTCTTTACTGATATACCATCAAGCTGCTTCTTAAAGGGGAAATCAAGAGGAGACCATCTGTATGATTGTTGTAATTTTGAGATCTTTATTTATTGGTCCAACCTGTGGGATCTTGAAAAGCTGCAAAATTTCTGCCATGCGTATGGATGTTTCAGGACTCATCCCTCCAATGATTCCCATAACTTTCTTTTCAGTTCCACAAATATAGTTGGGGACAATTTTATGCAACTTAAAAAGCAGGTCCAGAGTGGTACGATAGGTCATTAGTGCATTGGAGTAGCTGTCATAGATGTGGAATCCAAGAGTGAAGTTGGGCAAGATGTGAGGATCCTTGTTGATTTCTTTCACAGCAAACACTAAAGCCAAGACGTGTTGGTAGAACTTAGTTATCACACTGTAAATAAAGTGACTTTCTTCAAAAGAGAATTGTGCCATGCATTATATAGTTAGAAAGAGATAACCAATGTCAAAAATATTATGAGAAACACATATTGAGAAGAGAAATATGCTGAAATTCACAGTTTTATGATTCAAAGTTCCTCTCCTACATTAAGTCTTTTGTTTAATTGTATCCTTTAAGAGATATTTAAATTGATAACCCAGGAAGGTTGCAATGGATAACTTATATACCCAGAAATTTTAAAGGACATGGTTGCATTCTCTTGGAATAATTGGAGGAACCATGAAAAACTTTAGAGAAGGAAGGCAGGATAACATTCCAGAAATACTGTATGTGAATAGTTGTCATGTAGAAGAGATCTGTTGAAGAAATCCCATTTTTCCTGCCCTTAAAAAAGAGAGACTATATTCATGTTAAGCTTTTCATGCAAGTTTTGGTCCTTTATAAACTTTCAACCAGTTCTATAATAGCACACAAATTACTTCATGCCTGAGCTGGATTAGAAGATCTTTAAGGCTCCTTCCCACTATGTGATTCTATTATTCTGTTAAAATTTCCATCTTATAATGAAAATACTTCTGTACAATCAGCTTAAGGGTATTTATTGTTGTAAAAACTAAACATTTTGCTCCTATATTTTAAACAAAATAATGGATAGCAGTAATTATTAAATTAACCCCAAAACTCTGAAGAGAAGACAGGTTACCAAGCTGGAAAAACAAAATGGGTTTATTTATTTTTTAATGAGAATCTGAGCTGAGTGGAACAAATTTATTAGTAAATATTAAAGGGGGATTTCAGTGATGAGGAACATAGAGCTGATGAACATAACCAAATATTTAGAAATTCATTTTTCCTTCCCCCATGAACTCTTTCTGCTCTTAAGAGGAGATAGTGAGTAGAAGAGGCCATAGTTCCTACTTGTATAAAGTTTTGTGTTTCAGTTTTGCATTTTTCTTTGAAAGGCTGTGATCTTTTGAAATAGGATAGGTGGACCACAAACACCTAATTAATATATGAAAAGATAGAGACACAGTATAAATAACTAGTGCCTCCCCAAGATTTTGGAAATGATTTTTCATTCCACAGTCAATGTCTATAGTTAAAACATTATAGTGCCTTTTATGTTATGGTGAATTAGGGCTGGTTCTTTTTCCTCTGTTGGAAGAGGTTTCAGTTCCCAACAGAATATCTGCTTGTCCTGGGCTTAATTAGAAAATAGGATGTTGGATTAGCAAATAATTAACAAAAAATTACCAAACTGCTGTTAAGGATATGTCCATGATACATTGATACTTATTAACAGAGTATGATGGAACTTCTCTGTTTTACAAAGTTGGAAAAAGAGAGCAACATTAGATTAAAATAAGTTAAGATAGTAATTTCTTACAGTGGGAAGTCAATCAATTCTTCAGAAGGATGTTTATCAAAAATAACTCTGGGGAACAAGTAGTGAACATGAGACATCAATCCACCAATGAGAAGGTCTCCGTCCTGGTGCCATTCCTGTGGAATTTGAATGGCTTCATCTCCAGTGCACTTAAGAGGTTGCACCTTCACGGCCAATTCTGGAAATAGTAATAAGGCAATAATATTCAACATTCCTGCTAATTTGGTCTATCCTATGTTGCTATTGCCAACAGCTGTGATACAAGCACGATACTATAGATAGTGAAACAACTGATACCTTTGTTGAGATCTGTTTTAAGAATATCTTATGTCTCATTCACTGATCTGATCCATTTTCTTCAGCCTCACTTATGTTTGGATGCTTGAAGTGTAAAGGACAGATTTGCCTATTGAGTCTACCATCTAATTATCAGCCTCTTTTTTTCATTTGCAGTTAAAAAGAGCACCAGCTATGAAGCTTTAGCAGAATGTCAATGGTCTTGTAGAAGTACTCTAAGATGGTGGTCAGTGTATATTTCACATGTGTAGAGTAATGTAGTTGGTTTCACATAGAGAAATCTGGGAGAATCTTTCAGCATTGGAATCGACTAGGCTTTGGTTGATCAACAGTCTAAAAATATTAGCCCCAGATTTGCAAGAACTATATACAGTATTTATGCTGTGAACAGCAAATAGATACCATATTCTGAGAATCCAAATTTATGGCAGCAGTTCTTATATTGACCCTGTCATTGCTGGGGAACCCTTCAACCAGTTTTGAGGAATGGCCCTTAGCAGGGAAGACAATATATTGGAAAATATATATCTATTCTGAGATTTGCCCTGATAATTCCTTCAGAAGCATTTTGAAAGCCTTTGGAGGATTGACCTGGTGACTTAATCATCATGTCTGTGATAATTGGAGAGATGGTAATTTTACTAGTAGAAATGCCAGAGCAAATATGTTTGTGAAGTGCCACAGAAACCTTTTTCTACTTGCTCTTGGGGATTGAGGTCAGAGTTATACTATGTATATGAAATCTGTGGCCATATATTTTCTCTAAATGAATAAATGAACAAACGAATGAATGAATGAATGAATCAACCAATCAATCAGTCTCTCTCACACACAAACACACACAGAGAGGCCAATTTTAGATTCCTAATTTTTAGCATTTTGTGGTAGTAAAATGGTCATATTCACTACCAAATGTATGAGATGTCCCCAATATATATAAACTGCTGAAAGTACCTTGTAAAAAAAAATGTTCACTACAAACTGACCATGGGTGGTGACAGGGACAAGACTTGATCAGGAACCAGCAGCCCAGAAAACTAATTTTTTTCTATTCACTGACCATATCGCAGAGATGGTATGACTAGTATGCTGATCTAGTAGGAAGGGTTAAATAATACGAGGGCAATTGGGAAATAAACCTCCTTTTGGTTATTAATGACAGACACTCACAGATACAGAACTTTTATTATACACATTAGAAAACTACAACATTACATAACTTTTCAACATAATTGCCATTCAAATTGAGGCACTTGTCATGTCTTACAAGGCTTGAAATTCCTTCTGCAAAAAAATCTCCCACCTGGGAATGAAGCCCCCTTGCAACAGGATCATGAACCCATTTGGTGTGTTTTGTGCTCCTCAGAAAGGAGTTTTGTTACCTACCAAGTACAGAACTTGCATTATCCCAAATTTTCTGTCACTACCTCATAAAATACAGTCTGAGAAATTTGGGGAAAGTGTAAAGAAAGAGCAGATATTGTAAACCAATGGACTTCACAGACCTTTTTGTCAATTTTCTGAATGAGTTCATTGCTGATTACAGATGGGCGGCCACTTATTGCCTCATTGTGCATGTCAGTTCGTCCATCTTTAAACATGTGACACCATTGATGTATGACACCTTCACTCATCATGTTTGGTCCATAAATATTACATAGTTCTCAAATCACAGGCATCGCTATCCCTGCCTATTTCTCGCACATGCTCAAACGGAGGTTTATTTCAGAATTTCCCTCGTATTATGCACATGAATGGGTTACTTTAAAATGTCTGTGGAGATTCTCAGCCATCCAGGTCACAGTTGCCTCAAAGTTGCTTTTTCAGAAAGCAACTGGACTGTTTTTTTTCTTTCAGAAAGAAGTAGACGTTTTGCTTTTCATAAAACAATTTCATCAGTTCTGGCTGACATGTGCTCAGAGAAGTATTAAAAGCTTTGCTGAGGATCCAGAATATACTATATTGTTGCTTATATGCATATAAATAAAAATATGTTGTATCTTCAAAGTGATTTGGTTGCTTTACCTGAGACCAATTTTGGCCATCACACTATGCTATCTCCTCCCTTTCTAATCTATCTGACAAAATCACACGAATGCAAAGGTTTCATCTGAATATACTTACTTTCTCCTAGGAAAAGAAATATTTCTTTTAAAGCTTTAAAGTTTAAAGCTTCATGGCACCAAGAATTGCCCATTAAAATAATTGCTCAACTGGAACCATGCATCTTCCACTTTGGCTGCCAGTGATGTAAAGAGTTTGGTAATGATTATATTATCAGCTTTGGTGGCAAAAGTCAATGGTGTTTAAGAAGACAGAAAACCACTGAAGAATCTAATGAATTTTGAAGCTTGTTCACAGCCTTTTTTTCCTAATGTCTATCTTGGTAGTGATCCAATATTTTTCTTACCACTGTTAAAAATCCCAGTGAAGAAAGTTAATTAAATCATATGGACAATTGCTTGATGGAAAATTAATATAGCCATAATCCCCCCAAAACACACAATCCATAAAGAATTCTAAGGTGAAAGACAAACTTAGTCAAACATGGATATGTATACAAACATTTACTCTCTCACACACAAACTCTCTCACTCTCTCTCTCTCACACACAGACAAATTGCTTGTTCAAAATTCAATCTTGTTCTTTTTCTATTTCTTATGTATTAAATGTTCTCTAGTGTTGAGCTCAGGCTTCCATATAATTATATAGATTTTGGGAGTGAAGATGCATCCCAGTAAACCAATACCGGAACACAAGATAGAGAAGATCTCCACAGCCACCATGTACTTTCCCTTTGTGCTCAGGTATGTGGGGACAAAGGTCAACCAAACACTGCAGAAAACCAACATGCTGAAAGTGATAAACTTGGCTTCATTGAAACTGTCTGGCAACTTCCTGGCTAGGAAGGCCACAGTGAAACTGAGAATAGCCAAGAGGCCCATGTAGCCCAAAACACAGTAAAACATGGTGATGGAGCCTTCATGACATTCCACTATGATTTCTCCAAGGAATGTCTCCATATCCAAATCTGGAAATGGGGGAGAAGTACCAAGCCAAATGGCACAAATACCAACTTGAATGAAGGAGCAGAACCAGATAATAGAATAGGCCAACTTTTGACCAAGCCATTTGTGGAATAGACTTCCTGGCTTTGATGCTAGGAATGCTACAACAACTGTGATAGTTTTGGCCAATACAGAAGAGATTGCAATAGAGAAGATGATGCCAAATGTTGTTTGTCGGAGGAGGCAGATCGCCTTATTAGTTTGTCCAATGAACAGAAGTGAGCAGAGGAAACAGAGAAAGAGAGAGACAAGCAGAAGGTAAGTGAGGTTGCGATTGTTGGCTTTGACAATGGGAGTGTCCCGTTGCTTAATGAAGATTGTAAACACGAAAGCTGTAATCAGGGAAAAAAGAAGAGCCAGAGACAGTAGAGTAATGCCCAGTGGTTCTTCAAAGGAAAGGAAATTAATTTTCTTTGGAATGCACTCATTGTGAGCTTCATTTGGAAATTGATCCTTAGGACAACTGTCACAAATTTCCATATCTGAAAAGAGGAAAACAAGTTCTGAACAGAATGTAGTAATCACTCCTTAGTCATTGAAGGGTGCAAAGAAATGGCCACCCTACGCAGCCTTTAATTGTTTATATAGAGGTTCACAAATAGCAAAAGACACAGCATGGCAACAGCATTTCATTGGCTAAAATCCTTTACCAATCCTCAAGAGTAAAAAGCTAGAGGCCATAAACAGGGAAACTTGTTGTTCCACCAGCCAGCTTTATCAAACTGGCAAGGTCACACAGACCTGCGTACTTTCACATCACCATGGTGATGTGAGGGGGGGGAGAAGATAGATGCAGAACAAAGGCACAATCGTTGGGGGGCGCAGTTTTCTGCACACGACTTTCGCCTGTCTCTCATCTCTACATCTCACTCCTTTTTGTTTTGTTAGATGAAATATCGCCATAAGCGGGGTTAATAAAAGGATTATAATCAGGAGAGAAGCATCCTTGCAGTTGTTAATATAGGGCCAAAACTTGACCCTGAGGCAATGTGAGAGAGGATCTACTGGGATTTAAAGCTCTAATACATATATTGCAAAATGAAAGAAATACATTACATAAACAGCACCCATAAAGATCCTAAGGTACCAATTTTCAAATCAAAGGCCAAATTGTGTAAAATTTAAATCTGGTGCTGGATGGTTCATGAATTATCAGAAATATTGAAACAATACATTTCCTCAAAACGTTTACAATCGAAATGCTGGTGTAGAAGCAAATAATCAATTGCAGCGTGATTTTGCAAAATAGTTCTCAAATTTTGCAGTTCATGGTTGATCGCTGAAATAGTTGAAGAAGTAGTATTAATTGTCTTTGCCAAATTTCATGTAATAGCATTAATGTTGAGGTGGGCATGAACAGCAAGTCCTGGCACGCCCACTAGAGATATAGCCAATGCTACAAAGTAAGGTTGTCTCAGAGTCACAAGTGTTGTCTAGCGTGACACCACGTGAAGAATGGTTGATGTGAACTTGTTGTTTGGAAAGCAAAGCAGGAATCAGCTGGCTGAGGCAACATTGCACTTCACTAATATTAGCAGGAATATAATTTAAAGTTTCTTGACCACATGTAAAAAACCCTCCTTGCAGTAGCCAAGCATGTCCAAAAAGAAAGGAAGTCTCTATTGAAGCTGTGCAATTTAAAGCAGGTGAGCCAATGCGATGACAGTGAGGTTTTTTAAGCAATAACCTCCCAGAGTCAGTGAAGTTTTGAATTACTGCAGAAGGGGTGCAAACAAAGACTAAGCATATAGAAAACAAATTACATGTAATACATTTCAGATAAACAAAAGAAGTCATTTTGTGTGATGTTAGATTTTGCTTCATTCGTTGTTCAAATGATTGTTTGAGTGGGATGACAGTTACAGTTGTCAAAGGGCAGATGTTAACGATCAGACATAAACAAATGATGGATAAGAAATTTGCAGTTAAAATCACAAAAATGGCAGCACACAGGTTCTCAGGGATCAAGTTCTTTACATCTCCCCTTGTCACTGGCTGCCTGGCATGTCAGGATTGGATTACTTGCTGTGCCATCTGTAGAGTCACCCTTGCCATTTCTGGGACTGGGTCCAGGGACTGGTGCAACGACATCCCTGGCTGGGTGATCACAGTGCGTTGGAATCCGCAAAGGTCCTGTTGGAGCAAGCACAGCAGCATAGCCCCGCCCCCAAGTGATCAGAGGGACTGGTCCCAACCATGCTTTGTCTGGTAATGCCTGATAATATACCAGAGGTGGAGGCAAGCTTGTTTTCTGTTGAGAGTGTCTCTGATAAGCAGTCAAATTTGGAATGGAAATATTCAATTGGTGTAATGTAAATAATACTTTTTGAACCTGTTGTATTACCCACGACAAATTGGGTATCCTAGATAATCCGTCCTTTTTTATTTGTTTGTGAAATAATTGGTCTTTGAAAGACCAATTAGCACGTTTCACGATAGCTTGACCCGTGGAATTATAGAGAAGACCATGAGTAAAAACAATATTTCAGGTTTTATAAAATTGTCCAAAAAAGATGAAAAATAACATGTGAATGTGTTTCCCCTCATAGAGGTGGGGGAAATTGTTCCTAAATACCTATTTGTGAATATACATTTCTAGGAAGCCCCCCCCCAAAAAACATGGATAATGTCCATTTGTCATAGTTGATTAGAGGCAAAACCACATAAAAGACATACAAAAAAAAACATACAAAAGACATAAAAAAAAAAATAGGCCCAGGAAGGGAGGAGTGATTGTGTTTATGAGAAACAAAATTATAAATGCTTTCAGTTATGGAGCAGCTGATGCAAAGTTAAAAACAAGGTCATAAGATTGGGGCCAATCCTGGGCGTGATGTAAGCACCTGAAGAAGTAAAAGTAAGTTGGCACACATAATGAGAGTCAGAGATTAAGTTAAAAGACTGTTGAGAAAAGGTTTGAAAAGCTAAAATAATTCTGAGCATTGTGATAAGGGTTGCATTGCAGTGTAGGACACTTTCCAGGTATCATCCTTGTAAACAATTGCTCCTCTCATTCACCCTTCATCAGAAAAAGCAATAACTTGTGGCAAGGGAGAAAGAGGAAGAAAATAGTGGCTGGACTGGAAAGGAAACAGTCATTAAACAAGCAAGTCAAAGATCATTAGGCAAATGATATGAAAGTCATTTAAAACACATTAAAGCAGCGGTTCTCAACCTATGGGTCGCGACCCCATTTGGGGTCGATCGACCTCTTTTGTGGGGTCGCCAAATGCGGCGATCCGCCATTTTGTCACCTCCGGGGGCGCGCCGCGCCTCCGGGGGGGGCGGTGCCGCGCACGCGCACCGCGCGTGGGGGCGGCGGTGTGCCTCTGGGGGGTGGCGCCACGCATGCGCGCCGCACGTGGGGCGGCGGCGTGCCTCTGGGGTGGCCCCGTGCATGCGCGCCGTGCGCAGGGGCCCCCGCCCCCATGCGCGCCGCGCCGCGCATGCGCATAACGTTTGTGTGGTGGGGGTCACCGTCACACAAACGTTGAGAACCGCTGCATTAAAGAGATAAGTTATTTTTGAAAACTATATTAATTAAGCAGTTCCTTTTCGACGGCAAGCTCTTGTGCGTCCTAAGGTTATCATTTTAGCAACCACCTGGATAAAAAATAAAACATTTTGGGATGGGATGTGGTAGGTAAATATTATTCAATTCAATATACTTTCTGCACTTCTATTACAGTTAATACTCCATTAGGTAATTTACTAGTAGGAAAAAATCAAAAGTGTGAAATTCTGTCCACAAATTGAGTATTCATGATGCCATCAATTTGTGCAACTATATTTTTTCTGGGACTTATTGCAATCCTAAATCATTTTATATTTTTTGAAAGCCAATTAAATTGTATCTTTGGTGCTTCAATTTAAGCAAAGTCCATTCAGATGGAAACAATTTGTATATAAATAGGTTAAATATGTATAAATCTATAACAATGTAATTCAGTTAGTTCTTTTGGTTGTTGGATATAAAAAATATTGTCCAACATTACTGTTTCTCTTTTGAGCAAAAAAATTATTTGCCGAAACTGCATAGGTGAATGTCAAGTTTCAGATTCACTCCACTCTTCAGATACAATTCCAAGCAGAGGAAAAAAAATTTTTTTTTTAAACGAACAGTTCCCCCCCCTCCTTCCTGTCTCTGGCTTTTTTAAGCAACGCAGCCAGCCGAAAGAGACAGGGGGGGGGGGAATCTCACCACCAAAAAGTAGTTTCATCTATTTCCTATGCATTTTGCAATAAATTCTCTCATACATTCTCCATGAAATTCTTCTCATACAAATATTTACTATTATTTTCACAGTTAGGGAGAAAATGGGTGGGTTTTGAAGGCTAACACACACTTCAACAAATTAACTCATTCAGTTCCATACTGACTGTTTGCATAAAACCATTCCACATACAATTATTTCATTTCATACTTTCTCCAGGCAAACCATATATTCTTAGCAAGGCCTTTTTATATTGTTGTTATCAGAGAGGGCTTTGAGCCTCTTCCAAGTCTTGGAATGACACAGAACAACACAGACAAACATATATACACAGATACTGTTACAACAACATTTATTTAGACATATAACTTGTCCTGCAAGAAGCGAGAAAAATGACAAGGTGATTTCAACCAAAAAGTGGTTTGAGGGCCCTTATTTAGTGGCGATAAGAGCGGCAAAGCGTGTTCACTTTTCCGCACTTATTGCGTCCGCAGAATCTCGCCCGGCCGCCTTGTTTAGGGTGACCCGCTCCCTTCTTCAAGTGGAGGAGGCGGAGGAACCCTTGCAGGGGAGAGCTGAGGAGTTTGTTCAGTTTCTTTCAGACAAAATCGCTCAGATTCAGAGAGACCTGGACTCTGACTGGGCAGTGCCAGCCGAGTTGCCAGGGGCTGGTCTTAGTCATGTTATCTGGAGCGAGTTTGAGCCTGTGACCCCTGATGAAGTGGACAAGGCCGTGATGGCAATGAATGCCGCCACCTGTTTATTGGACCCGTGCCCCTCCTGGCTGGTTTCTGCCAGTAGGGAGGTGACACGAGGCTGGCTCCAGGCGATAATCAATGCTTCCTTGATGGAGGGGTCTTTCCCGCAACCTTTAAAGGAAGCGGTGGTGAGGCCCCTCCTCAAGAAGCCTTTCCTGGACCCAGCTGTTTTGAAGAACTTTCGTCCCGTCTCCAACCTCCCCTTTGTGGGGAAGGTTGTAGAGAAGGTGGTGGCATCTCAACTCTTGCGATCCTTGGATGAAACCAATTATCTGGACCCTTTTCAATCTGGTTTCAGGCCCGGTTACAGCACTGAAACTGCTTTGGTCGCACTGACCGATGACCTCTGGCAAGCCCGGGATAGGGGTCATTCCTCTATTCTGGTGCTTCTTGACCTCTCAGCGGCTTTCGATACCATCGACCATGGTATCCTTCTGCGTCATCTCGGAGAGGTGGGGGTGGGCGGCACCGCATTGCGGTGGTTCTCCTCCTACCTCTCTGACAGGTCGCAGTCGGTGTTGGCGGGCGGACAGAGATCGACCCCTAGGCGCCTCGATCATGGGGTGCCTCAGGGCTCGGTCCTGTCCCCCCCTCCTTTTTAACATCTACATGAAACCGCTGGGCGACAAGGGGTGAGGTATCATCAGTACGCAGATGATACCCAATTATATATCTCCACCCCGTGTCCTTTCAGTGAAGCAGTCGAAGTGATGTGCCGGTGCCTGGAAGATGTGAGGGTCTGGATGGGGGTGAACAGGCTTAGACTCAACCCTGACAAGACCGAGTGGCTCTGGGTCTTGCCTCCCAAAGGCCAACTGGATGGTCCATCTTTAGTCCTGGGCGGGGCAAATTTACCTCCCTCAGTGCAGGCACGCAACTTGGGTGTCCTCCTGGACTCACAGCTAAATCTGGAACAACATCTATCGGCTATGGCCAGGGGGACCTTTGCACAGGTTCGCCTAGTGCACCAGTTGCGGCCTTATTTGGACCGGGAGGCTTTATTCACAGTCACTCATGCCCTTGTCACCTCAAGACTGGATTACTGTAATGCGCTCTACATGGGGCTACCCTTGAAGAGCGTTCGGAGGCTGCAGTTGGTTCAGAACGCAGCCGCGAGAGCGATTGTGGGCGCGCCAAGGTACGCCCACGTGTCACCTGTCCTCCGCGAGCTGCACTGGCTTCCTGTGGGTCTCCGGATGCAATTCAAGGTGTTGGTTATCACCTTTAAAGCCCTTCATGGCATAGGGCCAGGTTACTTACAGGACCGCATTCTGCCGCATAGCTCCCAGAGACCGGTGAGGTCCCATAGATTGGGCCTCCTTCAGGTCCCGTCGGCCAGACAATGTTGGCTGGCGGGCCCTCGGGGAAGGGCCTTTTCTGTGGTGGCTCCGACCTGGTGGAATCATCTTCCCCCCGAGGTTCGAACTACTCCCACCCTGCCGGCCTTTAAGAAGGGCGTTAAAACCCTCCTGTTCCGGCAGGCCTGGGGCTGATGTCCCCGGGGGGCCGGGATATGATCGGACTCGCAGTATGACTGCGGTATGACTGCTTTATTTTATTGTTTTATCATTGTTTTAACTTTGTACGCCGCCCTGAGTCCTTTGGGATTGGGCGGCATATAAATACTGAAATAAATAAATAAATAAATAAATAAATAAATAATCATCTCCCATTTTTCTCACCATTCCAAGCCCAAGCATAATGTTCTGAGTGGCCACACACATAACACAAAACACAAAACACAACCAGACATTTGTCTGACGGCTAACTTAATATATTGCAAAGTTCCAAAGCATTCTGATTGCTCAAAAGACTTTGTTCTGAGGGAGTAAATTTTGATTTATGTCTAACTAATCAGCAAAGAATTAGCCTCTTCAGAAGAAGCTGAAAATCCAATTAAAGATGTTTTTAGGAAGAATAAATTTTACTTAGTTGCTAGCAGAAGCGGGCTGATAGTTAATTGCCATTCTGAAGTATTTGGGTCCATTTTTTTCTTTCCTTTTGACAGGAGTGAACACTAAAGGTGTTATACTGAAGCCCAAGGTTCAAGATGTAATTTATGCTCTATCTTTTAGCCTAAGCGTCCGATGCTTAAGATTCGAAGAACACTGTTTTCTTATCTCAGCCCACCTGCTTCCTTGCGTCTGCCCCAGGTTAGAGGAGGAATCTGAGTTCCTCCATGCCTGTCCTTGCTTTTGCGGGGGCTGAGATAACTTGCAGCCCATACTTACTCACTGAGGGGTCTCGTAAGACGAAAGTGCACTTAGAGGTCTGTTCCAGACGATGGTAAGTATGTTGGCAGCTGCTTCTTCCCGTAGGGGTCCCAAAGCAAAATGTCCCTGCTGAGGGCGCCAGCTGTAGTAATCACTCCTTAGTCATTGAAGGGTGCAAAGAAATGGCCACCCTACGCAGCCTTTAATTGTTTATATAGAGGTTCACAAATAGCAAAAGACACAGCATGGCAACAGCATTTCATTGGCTAAAATCCTTTACCAATCCTCAAGAGTAAAAAGTTAGAGGCCATAAACAGGGAAACTTGTTGTTCACCCAGCAGCCTTATCAAACTGGCAAGGTTACACAAATCTACATACTATCACGTCACCATGGTGATGTGAGGGGGGGGGAGAAGATAGATGCAGAACAAAGGCACAAGCGTTGGGGGGCGCAGTTTTCCACACACGACTTTCGCCTGTCTCTCATCTCTACACAGAATCAAACTTTCTCCAAATTTCAGAATTGCTTTTCTGGATTTCCCTCAAATGTGTTTTCTAAAACTTTTTGTAACTCTTGGGCCTTCAAAATTTTTATTGGTTGATCAGAATATAAAATACAAAAGAAAATAAAAATAATGGGAAATGAAGGGAGATAAAAGTGAAAAACAGAGTTTTTGGTAGAAGGGGGAAAAGAATAAAAAAGAATAGCCTTCTGTCTCCTTTTAGTCCAGTTGTAGATAATAACATTACTGCCTCAGCTATTTACACTTATACAATAGCATCTACTAGCCATTTTATAACAAGGAACTTATCTAATCACCAAAACCAAAACCAGTGTTTCATTTTTTCCATCACAAGCACAAAAGCTAAAAGTGTTTTCCAAATACAAAAAAAATTAAGTATGTTCTTTTCTTTAAATAGAGCAATCGATTTAACCATCTCTGTTTTTTCTATACTGTGGGAAGTAATGTATATTTCTGTTTAAGCTTATTAATCTTTATAAACTATCATTTATATTAACAAAATCCCCTATATTCTTTCATTCTTTAAACTTAAAGGACACATCCCAGGGCGGATGGCTGAAAAAAGCCGCCATTGGCGCGGCTGTCACCACTGAAAGTCAAATAATATTCTATGTTAAACATGATTTGATTGCTTTATTGAGCCTGGTTTTGGCCACTACATTGTCCTATCCCTTTGTTTTCTACCCAGAAAAACCACAGAAAGGCAAGGGTTTCATCTGGATAGAATAGAATAGAATAGAATAGAATAGAATAGAATAGAATAGAATAGAATAGAATAACAGAGTTGGAAAGGACCTTGGGGATCTTATAGTTCTTCTTAGTTCTAGGTTGCTTCACTCCTTGATTAGTTTCCATCCATTGCTTCTTGACCTGCTCTCAGATGTTTTAGAGAATAGCTTGATTGTCTCTTCTTTGTGGCAACCTATGAGATATTGGAACACTGCTATCATGTCAACCTTAGTCCTTCTTTTCATTAAATCAGACATACCCAATTTCAGCAACTGTTCTTTATATGTTTTAACCTCCAGTCCCCTAATCATTTTTGTTGCTCTTCTCTGCACATTTTCTAGAGTCTCAACATTTTTTTACATCGTGGTGACCAAAACTGGATGCAATATTCCAAGTGCGGTCTTACCAAGGCATTGTAAAGTAGTATTAACACTTCATGTGATCTTAATTCTATCCCTCTCTTAATGCTGCAGCACCCTGATGGCTCATATTTAAGTAATTGTCCACTAGGACTCCAAGATCCCTCTCATAGTTACTATTATTGAGCAAGGTATGATCTATGCATTTGGTGTTTCTTGCCTAAATGTAGAACTTATTATATATACTTATTATATACTCATTTCCACCTAGGCAAAGAAATATTTCTTCATTTATATTTAAAGCTTCATGTGATCAAGAATTGTCCTTTAAAATAATTGCTCAAATGGTACCTTCTGAACTGAATAGGGGGTGATGGAGTTTGATACTGGACATATTATCACCTTTGGTGGCAAATCCCAATTAATCAATGGTTTTTAAGAAGAGGGAAAAATCACTCAACAATCTAAAGAATCTTTAGTTTTATCTGTTCTTTCTAACATTCATCATTATTATTAGTAAATGGCTTGCCAAAGGACCATTCCCATCTATTATAGGAAACACTTGCACACTTTCCAAGGTGAACAACAGGAAGGCAAGCTGGTTTCGCACCAGAAAGAAAGATAAGCAGCTCTCTCTGCAGTGTCATTGAAGGTCCTCTCTCTCCCTGAATCTGCTTTTCAAATGGTGCAGAACTGGGAGGGTTCAGAAGGCAGGATTCTAACTGTCTGCACAGAGCACCAGCTCATCTCCCCACTGAAGTGGTATCTATTTTATCTACTCACACAGAACATACTTTTGAACTGTTAGATGGAGAGAAACCAAGCCAAGTGAAGGGAGCTCACCCCGGCATGCAGTGCTAGGAGTAGAACTGCTGGAGCATAAATCATCTCCAGCATCATTAAGCCACTCAACCACCACATCTCTAATGTGTCATGGTTCTGACCAGGGCTTTTTTTCTCATAGAACGCCCAGAACGGAGTTCTGGCACCTTTTTGGGATGGAACCTTACAGGGTAGGCAAGGATGGTTGTATGACATGTGTGAGTTCTGGCGCCTTTTTTTTTTATAGAAAAAAAGCACTGGTTCCAACAGATGAAACTCTTCAAAGAACTTTGAGGTATTGTTTACCTTAAAGAATCTTTATTCGAGTAGCAATACATCGGTACGTACATAGTCCAAGCCAAAATCTGACTTCCCCTCTCCTAAGCACATAGTATCAAAGCACAATCATCTCCAGCATCATTAAGCCACTGAGCCACCACATCTCTAATGTTCATGATATAAACATAGTTCTTTTTTCCCCACAAGAATTGGTTTGTAAAACATTGAAAACCAAAATAAAATTTAATTAATTCTATTAATTAAATTAATTTAATCATATGAAAAATTTCTTCCTGAAAAATTAATATACTCTCTCAGGAAAGATACAGCAGGCTCTGAAGAATTCTAAACTGAAAGTCAAGTGCAGCAATGTCTGTTTTACCTACCTACATAATTTATTTCTTATAATACTTTTATGTGTACTAATGAGGTTCAGAAAGAAATATACCCTTTAGGTGTTTGAAACACAGCCCTATCAGATTACTTTTTTACTGATATTTATGAAGATGGCTATTAGATAAATAATAAGATCTATAAACAATTTGCTTGTTCAAAATTATATCTTGTTCTTATTCTTTTTCTATTTCTTTTTTTTTAATTAAAAAAGTTTTTATTTTCCATTTATTCATCCTAACCATTGGTACCGCTTGCCCATTCCCCCCAGGCTGCGTCCACCCTCTCTAATCCTTCCCGACTTCCCTCCTCTTTCTCTCCTCCCCTCCTACTCTCTTCCCCTCCCCTTCTCCTCTAACCATCCTACTTCCTCCCTACTCCTTCCTCCCCTCTCATCCCTCTCACACACATGAACGCAGCATAGGGGAAATGCCCAAGCGTTTACCATGTCTATATTATCATTACCCACCCATTCACACACCCACCCACCCTCAACCCTCCCCCCTCGCTTCCCAGAGCAGAATACAGGGTTATTATTAAGAAAGTTAACAATAATAAAAAAGAAAAAAGAAAAAAAGAAAAAAGAAAATAAAAGAGAAAAAAAATCATACTTAACCTTTAACTCCCCTTATAGTCATATAAACAAATCTCTACAACAGTTACTATAAAATTTACTCATAAAATAAATGAATCTTTATAGTCCCATATTTTTTCTGAATATAATCTATCCATCTTCTCCATACAATAATATATCTTTCTTGTGTATGATCCTTCAAATAAGCAGAAATTTTTGCCATTTCTGCAAAGTTAGAAACTTTAAATATCCATTCTTCTAAAGTAGGCAACGAGTCCTTCTTCCAATATGAGCCTACTAATAACCTTGCTGCAGTTAATAAATTCAACATTAAAGTAGTTTCTCTGTCATTTAAATCCACAAAGATACCTAATAAGAATAATTGAGGGGTGAACTTTATCTTCCTTTTAAAAATCTTTTGAATGTTCCACCAAATCATAATCCAAAAAGCCTTTACCTTTTTACAATTCCAACAAACATGAAAATATGTTGCATCCATATTACCACATCTCCAACATTTGGGTTGTAAATTTGGATACATACAAAATAATTTTTTAGGATCTAAATGCCATCTGTAAAACATTTTATAAAAATTTTCCCTCAAATTTTGAGCTTGTGTAAATCTAACATTTCTAATCCAAATTGTCTCCCATAAGTCCAATGGGATCAGATCCTGGATATTCTGAGCCCATTTAATCATACAGTCTTTAACCAATTCTGTTTCAGAGTCTAATTCTATTCCAAATTTACATCTTTTTTAAAAATAGGTATCATCTGAAACAAGAAAAGAAACTTGGTAGAACATTCATTTTTACAGCTGAAATTCTCCCCAACAATGACAATTGCAGTTTTTTCCAGTCATTTAAATCCTTTTGCACTTTTGCCCATAGTAATTCATAATTATTTTTATACAATTTTCCATTTGAGGCAGTTAAATATCCAAATACTCAATTAAGTTAATAATTTGTCTAATATTATATTTCATGTATCGCCCTGTTATGAATTCTGATTGATCACTGTGAATCAAATCCTTCATAACCTGCATTAATCTATTTGCCAAAATTTTTGTAAAAATCTTGTAATCTACATTTAATAATGATATCGGCCTATAATTCTTAGGCTCTGTAAGATCTTGATCCTCCTTCGGAATCAATGATATAAATGCTCTATTCCAAGAAGGAGGAACTTCTGCTCCCAGCAAGATATTATGAAAAAGCTCCTTTAATGGCTCCAACATTTCTTCATATAAATTTTTATAATACGTCGACGTCAATCCATCTGTTCCTGGAGACTTTCCCACCTTTAACTGCTTGATAGCTAAGCCAATTTCCTCCACAATAATTAAAACAATTCATCCCATTTTGCTGTTCCTCAGGAAGCTTAGGAAAATGTACTGATTGTAAATATTTATCTATGTCCATTCCCTTTACATTATCACTTGAGTATAGTTTTGTATAAAAATCTAAAAAACTCTTTTTAATCAATTTTCTATTTCTTATG
Organism: Crotalus tigris; assembly: GCF_016545835.1. Classification (NCBI taxonomy): domain Eukaryota; kingdom Metazoa; phylum Chordata; class Lepidosauria; order Squamata; family Viperidae; genus Crotalus; species Crotalus tigris. Next base: position 205,425 of record NW_024097643.1, read on the forward strand.
TATTAAATGTTCTCTAGTGTTGAGCTCAGGTTTAAATATCATTATTTAGAATTTGGGGATGAAGATGCATCCCAATAAGCCAGCACTGGAAGACAGGATAGAGAAAATCTCCACAGCCACCACGTACTTGCCTTTGGTGCTCAGGTAGGTAGGGACAAAGGTCAGCCAAATGCAGCAGAAAACCAACATGCTGAAAGTGATGAACTTGGCTTCATTAAAACTGTCTGGCAACTTCCTGGCTAGGAAGGCCACAATGAAGCTGAGAAGGGCCAAGAGGCCCATGTAACTCAAGACACAGTAAAACGTGGTGATGGAGCCTTCATGACATTCTACTATAATTTCTCCATGGAGTGCCTCCATATCTAAATTAGGAAATGGGGGAGAAGTAGCCAGCCAACCAATACAAATACCTACTTGAATGAAGGAACAGAACCAGATAATAGAGTAGGCCAACTTTTGCCCCACCCATTTGTGGAATAGGCTTCTCTGGCTTTGATGCTAGGAATGCTACAATGACCGTGATGGTTTTGGCCAATATAGAAGAAATTGCAATAGAGAAGATGATGCTGAATGTTGTTTGTCGGAGGAGGCATATTGCCCTATTGGGGTGTCCAATGAACAGAAGTGAGCAAAGGAAACAAAGCAAGAGGGATGTAAGTAGAAGGTAAATGAGGTTGCGATTGTTGGCTTTGACGATGGGAGTGTCCCGTTGCTTGATGAAAATTACAAGCACAAGTCCTGTAGAGAAGGAAAAGAGAAGAGCCAGAGACACCAGAATAATGCCCAGTGGCTTTTCAAAGGAGAGGAAATTCATTGTCTTTAGAATGCACTCATCATGAGCTTGGTTTGGGAACTGATCCTCTGGACAACTCTCACAATTCTCCATGTCTGAAAAGAAGAAAAGAGTTTCTGAAAAGTATCTAACTTTTCTCAGGTATCAGAACTACTTTTCTAGAGTTCCCTCCAAGGAGTTTTCTAAAACTTTTTGTAACTTTTGTACTTCAATTTTTTCATTAGTTGATCAAAATATAAAATACAAAGGACAATCAAAATGAGGCCGAGTAGAAGGGGAAAAAGAAAAAAAACACTAATCCTATAGCAAGTAAAAGATAATAATATTAAAGCCTCAACTTTTTATTCTTACACTGTAGTATATATACTAGCTATGTCTATAACAACAACGTATCTAATCAGGAAAACCAAAATCAGAGTTTCATTTTTTTCCATTACAAACAGAAAATCTGGAAATGTTTTCCAAATAGAAAAAAAAATTAAATATACTGAAATGAATTTTTAGGCATAGGTTCATTGGGATGCTACGAATCTTACCCATTTGTTTGGCTATCATCTTTTCTGGACAGGAAGCACAAGCATAGAAGCAAAATGATTGCCCTTCAATCTTGTTCTTTATTTCTCCAAGAGGACAAGGATCATTACATAAAGAGAGAGGAGATAGCTATCCCCAAATAGAAAAAGAGATTAGTATTAATCTTTTGTTTTTGCTTTTGCTTAGAGCCAATGAATATGAATGAGACAGTTGATAGCTCTGCCATGAAGGAGATTCAGACAGTTTAATCACAAAAAAGGCTGCCAGATCCAGGAATACAATTGAATTGTATTTCATTGTTTATTAGTTTAACCCAAGTTTAATTAATGCAATACAGCCCAGAATTATATCCAAATTTTGATTATTTCCAACATTCTTCCACATTCAAGTTGCTGCTTAGTACCTACATGGCATAGTTACATGATGTGCTGCCTGTCTCCCATAGTATTTGGCTGGCTGGGTTCATCTGGCAAGGTTGTCACACTCCTGGTTCTATCGATTAAACTATGCCATTTATTTCGACCCTGGAGTGCATGTTCCCTGTAACAGTACCTGCCCACTGGAATGAACCCTTTCCCAAATTCAAATGTCCCCCATCCTTTTACTATTTCAAAATCTCTGAAGATATGTTGTTTACCAGGCTTTTTGGCAAAGATGAATGATACCCATTTCTTTCTTATCCCTGTCTTCATTCATGTTGTTTTCTCAACCATCTTTACTTTTTTGTGTTGTCATTATGTCTTTGTATGGTTTTGTAAACTTCCCAGAATGACTGACAGTTGAGTGGCATTTAAATTTGACCTAGTACGGATGGATGCATAGTCAGTGAGATGTTTAGGTTGGATTTGGCATTTCTATCCACCTACTGAGTCCATTTGAAGAATCTGGGACAAGAGAGATGTTGTGACTTGATGGTTTTAATAGTACCCTCACAGTATGTCAGCCTTCCAAGTAAAGCTGCCTTTTGCAATTGACTGATGGTGATTTTTGTCAATTCCAACCACCAGCCAGTTGCAAAAAGAGTTTTGCTTGAAAGAGTTTACATCCTGTAACGATAGATTTAACACCATCAAACAATAAGATCTCCCTACCCAGGGTGCTTGAGAAAATCTTGATAGGGAGACTTCTTGTGAAGATGGCCAATAGATGACAAGCTATTTGGATTGTCATTTTTTTCAACTTACTAACACAAGGAACAGGGATTTCTTTAGTTGACATGACTCTCCTGTGTTAGGGAGAGTCCTAGAATCATCCCACAAGATGCTCCACACAGCAGAGGTATGGAGGAATCCTCAGGAGCTGTGCTTTGGACCAGCTGGTGAGCCATTCCACTAGTGGGGGGAAGCGGGGCTGCAATCACTTCATTGTTGGAAAAGCAGCCATTTTGGAATCTATTTTTCCAATAGACAATAAGTTGTGCCTTTCCTTTCTTAATCAATTTATGGGATTATTATCTGTAATTTCTAAAAGAGGCTCTTTCTAGTCACAGCCTCCTTTTTGAAGCTCTGCAACAGATTTGATTCTTTATTGTTAATATTGAATAATGTAGAGATGCAATCATTTATAGAAAATTGTGAAACTGCTGAGGCAATTTCACAGATACCTTATAATGTAAAGGATTTAACTGTAATTTTGGAAAACAAATCTGACACCAATCTTTATTATATAATGATTTAAATACAACTTTCTGAGCATAACTGAAAGAAGCGATCCAAGGAAATCTTTAACTCTCAAGAGAACAAGTTTGGGAATTTTTCTTCATGGATATTAAGAAGGTTGAGAATTTCTTGAGAAAAAGAGACTTGATAGACATACCAGGGATGAAAAATATTTTATTCTATGAGATAAACTGGGAGAAGTGTCTTAAGCTTAATGAGTTAATTAGAGTTTGGAAGGATTTTTACAAGTCTGATTTAGATAATTGAATGACATCTCTAATGTACAGTAGTTTTCTGTTTATAAAATAGGTATGCAAATATATATAATATAATATATATATTACATATTATATAATTCTCTAGTAATTCCTAAAGATTGTAAATATTATTGAAAGTAAATTTGAATGCTGGAATGTTAGGAGGAATTAAAAAAAAGATGTAGTAGAATTTACTGATTTTAGAAATACTTTTAAAGTAAAAATTTAAAATGGATGTAAAAAAAAAGGATTTCCCCCTTTGGTAAGAGAACTTGGGACAATGTTGTAATTGTGTTAATATAAATGATGATAGTTTGGGAAGATTAATAAGTGCAAACAGAAATATATATTATTTCCTAAAGGAAAAAGAAAGAAGAGGTAAAAAAAAATAATTGTTTTATTCAAAAAAAGGAACATCTTTAATTTTGTTCCCATTTGGAAATCACTTCAGGATTTTGTGCTTGTGATGGAAAAAATGAAACTTTGATTTTAATTTTACTGATTAGATAGGTTTGTTTTTATAAAAATGGCTAGTATTTATTATTGAATAAAAGCAAAAGTTGAAGTTGTAATGTTCTTATCCTCTACTGTGCTAAAAAGAGTCAGTAGTCAATACCTTTTTTTCTTTTTCCCCTTCTATCACACAGTTTTTCCTTTTCCCATTTCCCTCCCTTAGTTTCCCATTATTTTCATTTTGTTTGTATTTTATATTCTGATGAACTAATAACAAATTTAAATGAGGTGAAATACTCTATAGATGGATAACAATGCCAAATCCAGTGTAAACATCTGGCTGACTGACTGAATTTACTGGCAACTAGTGGAAAGAACCTAAAACTTTGACAGTTTGAAGAAAGCTGAGAGTTTGAGATTGTTAATTGTTTCACCAAAGAAAAGACTTTGTCTCTGGTAGCATTAATTATATTATTGAAATGTGGGTACATATGAGTTCTTTCTTGGGAATAAAGGTTTAGACATGAAGGTTTAGATATCAGTTGGGAAGGCAAATATCTGGGCATGGAACTGTATTTCTCTCATTAACTGAGAATAAATTTCCTTGCACAAAAAATTTGGAAATTCTAAAGAATGAGATTATGCAACATTAAACAAGCCAATACTTCTGTTTTTGCACATCTTTGATAGAGATGCAGTGTAATGTAATTGGATACTAAAACTAGTGCTATCTAAGGACTAAAGGAAAGGCTACAAGTGCCAAAAGAGTGTATATGAAATTGAGTCTTTCAGTCGATGTTATGGTACCTGAGTGAATTCATGATGCCATTGAATTTTGTCTGGTTGTATGCGGAAGGTTTCTTCTGGAGGAGCTCGCAGATCGATCTCTCCAACTGGGACGTAAATATATGAGTTGTCTGGGAAAGTATTCAAATTTATAATGTCAAAACCAGCCTCTAAGATTCCTTCTTGATTTAATTTAATTTCATCTCCAGCATTGTTGTTGAAGGAAATTCTCTGCAGAAATGAATGGAGCTTGCAGAAGGAAAAAGGATGATCTTTAAAGGGACACATATACATTTCCTAAGTCCTGGCACTCTGTTGTAACCATAGAGAATCTTTTAAAAGAGAACTGAGAAAGAGGAAATCTAACCTGCCAGGCTTCTACACTCTTCGATCGCACTTGATCCCTGTCCTTTTGTCTGTTCTGGTATGTCCTAACTGTATGAGCAGCTTGTAAGGCTTGAGCCATAGCATAGACAACATTGTAGATACTGTAACTATGGCTAAGCATGTTTATTTCAAAGAAGGGTGCAAGAAGGTTCTCCATTCTTTCTTTTCCAGTGCACTCCCCATCTTCAGGAGCATCTTTATTTGGTATTGAAGCTTGGTTCCAAAAAATCTCTGATGAAGCCATCTTGATTTGGCCCAGAAGGGGTGACAGACTGTATAAATTATTGGAAACCTGGAAGTTGTTTTTTGGTAATTGAGAAGGAAATGGCCTCATGGAACATTGTATATTTATTTATTTATTAAAATTTATAGACCACCCTACTCCTGCAGGACTCCGGGCGGTTAACAATAAAAACACAGCATTACATAACAAAACAAACAATACAATAACATTCATCCAGGGGTCAGATTTTATAAACCCCAGGCCTGCTGGAAAAGCCAGGTCTTAAGCAGCTTGCGGAAAACCAACAGGGTGGGAGCGGTCCTAATCTCCGGGGGGAGCTGATTCCAAGACGTGGGCGCCATCACAGAGAAAGCCCTCCCCCGCAGCCCCGCCAAATGGCACTGCTTGGCCGACGGGACCTGAAGGAGGCCCAGCCTGTGGGATCTAACCGGACGAAGGGAACTATGAGGTAGTAGGCGGTCTCGCAAAGGTATATCAAGATCCCTTTGGAAGGTAACTAATGTGAAATCATTCTGTGCCATCATGATCCACACTTTTCGTGTATTGAGTTTTTGTGAAGTATCAAAAGTTATGGGGGCGGGCAAAAATAATGAGAGTGGGACAATCCCTCAGATACCCATAGCCTATACTGTGGAGGGTTGTATAAGTGAGCACCAATATTTGAATTGCAGTCAGAGGCTCCCAGTTCGCCAGTATAATTGGTATAGCTAGATAACAACTGTTAGAAGAATGTTTCCCTTAGTTTGTTTCTAGTTCAGATTAAAATGCCAGATGCTGTAATTCAGAGTTCAAAAGTTTTATTTATCACACACGGCAAAAGCATTGAGTTTTGAGTGTATTCAGCCTCTTTGCAAAGGGTGCAAAGCCATTTTAAGTCAGGTGTGATGCTTAGCAGAATATCAGAATGACTGAATAACAGAGTTGGAAGGGAACTTGGAGGTCTTTTAGTCCAACCCCCTTTTCAAGGAGGAAATCCTATACCATTTCAGACAAATGATTGTCCAATCTCTTCTTAAAAGCCTCCAGTGTTGGAGCACTCACAATTTCTGGAGGCAAGTCATTCCACTGATTTATTATTCTGTCAGGAAATTTCTCCTTCATTCTAGGTTGGTCCTCTCCTTGATTAGTAACCATTCATTGCTTCCTGTTCTCCCTTCAGGTACTTTGGAGAATAGGTCAACCTCCCCTCTTCTTTATGACAGCCCTTTAGCTGTTTTCCAATATCTTAGGGGTTGCCACAAAGAAGAGGGGGTTCAACTTATTCTCCAAAGCACCTGAAGGCAGAACATGAAGCAATAGATGGACACCAATCAAGGAGAGACCCAATTTGAAACTAAAAAGAAATTTCCTGGCAGTGAGAATAATTAATCAGTGGAACAATTAAACAGTGTAATTAATCAGTGGACTATGTCTAGGTCTTGAATTTTCAAGTTTTACTTTCCTAATAAGGACTAGCTTAATTTCTTTTGTTCTAATTGGCATATTTTATCTCTTATTGCTATGAGAGTAGCATTTGTCTTGCATTCCTTTTTAAACTATGTACACAATTCTCTTGTTTCTAAAATGACATTAGTTTAGCTGTTGGACTAATTTCTAATACTGTTCACTTCTTATTTATGTTATGTGATAGTCTTGCTTCTGTGCAAAGCACAAACCTCCCTTCTAAAATGGCACCACTCCTGCCTCTCCAGCAACTGCCTCCCCAGCAACACCACTCATCATGATATAGTTGCAATGAAGCAGAAAAATTAACATTATCCACCTCCTAAAGAAGCACCAGCATTTGTTGTGAAAAATTCAAATTTATACATACTTTATTTGTAGATGACTAAGCTGAACTCAAGGGCAAGGTCAAACATCTCATCAGTTTGGAGTCATTAAACCCTCATTAGAGACCAAATTCCATCTTTCCCTCTTGAAGTCCATTGACTCTTCTCTGTGCCAATTTGCCTTGACCATTAGTAGATCAGATTCTTGTAGCATGAAATAAACTCAATTTTTTAAAACTCTGTTCTGGCTTCTGATTTCCTGTGCCTGAGATTATTAGCTATATGGATAATCTATTTTCTAATATATTTACTCTTTGGTATTAATTGAGTTTGGACAGAAATATTCAACTCTTTTGACTTTTGAAGACAACAAAGTCCACATTTTGGATAGTGAGGATCACTGGTCTGAAAGAGAGATAAAAGGCCATTTATGTTAACATTGAGCATCACTCTCTCAACAGAGGGGGAGGGATAAGACACCACCTATCTTCAGTATATAACACAGTTATTGCAGCACTGCCAAGATTCCACAACCAATTGCACTCTGATTCGGGTGACTCTGAGGGCACAGATAAACTCCCAAGAGGCCTCAAGAGCTCTCACAGAGAGTGCTAACAACTAGAGGACAGCAAACAAATACAATCCTTCCATATTCCCTCCCACCATCTTATCAGAATTATCCTTCCATCACTCCACCATCCAGTCTCAACTGTCAATACCTATCTTTCCATCCTCTCCCATCATCACAACCGGTGAAGTTTCTTGCATGAGAAATGAAATGTGTTGTTCTTCTTCTTCATGGAAAAACAGTCCAGTTGTCTTTTGAAAAAGCACATTTGAGGTTCAATCTTATTTTTTTTTCTATTTCTTATGTATTAAATGCTCTCTAGTGTTGAGTTCAGGCTTCCATACAATTATATAGATTTTGGGCATGAAAATGCATCCCAATAAACCAGCACCAGAAGACAAGATAGAGAAGATCTCCACAACCACCATGTACTTCCCTTTGGTACTCAAGTAGGTGGGTACAAAGGTCAACCAAACACTGCAGAAAACCAACATGCTGAAAGTGATGAACTTAGCTTCATTGAAACTGTCTGGTAACTTCCTGGCTAGGAAGGCCACAGTGAAGCTGAGAAGAGCCAAGAGGCCCATGTAGCCTAAGACACAGTAAAACATGGTGATGGAGCCTTCATGACATTCTACGATGATTTCTTCAAGGAGTGTCTCCATGTCCAAATCTGGAAATGGGGGAGAAGTACTCATCCAGATGGCACAAATACCAACTTGAATGAAGGAGCAGAAGCAGATAATAGAATAGGCCAACCTTTGCCCCACCCATTTGTGGAATAGGCTTCCTGGCTTTGATGCTAGAAATGCTACAATGACTGTGATAGTTTTGGCCAAAATAGAAGAAATAGTAACAGAGAAGATGATGCCTAATGTCATTTGTCGGAGGAGGCAAGTTGTCTTATTGGGCTGTCCAATGAACAGAAGTGAACAAAGGAAACAAAGGAGAAGAGAGATAAGGAGAACATAGCTGAGGCTGCGATTGTTGGCTTTGACAATGGGAGTGTCCCTTTGCTTAATGAAGATTGCAAGGACAAGACCTGTAGTAAGAGAAAAAAACAGAGCCAAGGCAGAAAAAGTAATGCCCAAATATTCTTCAAAAGTCAGAAAGTTCGGTGTTTTAGGAATACATTGTACATGAGCTTCATTTGGAAAATGGTCCTTGGAACAACTCTTGCAATTTTCCATGTCTGGAAATACAAGAAGATAAAATTATTTGAAAAGAATGCTAATCATCCTTTGGACTAGAAGCTACTTTATCAGGAGACCATCACATGTGTTTTGGAATGTATTTGAAATAGTATGGAAAAGTGTTGATCTCATAGTCCATATAATCCCTTGCTCACCCAAGAGCTGTAGTAGCCCCTGCTGGCCAATAGCATATAACTTTGGAGCTTATGCTCCAAAGTGGCTGCTTGCAATGCCCATTTGTCTGCAACCTTTATTTTCCAGTTTGCTTGTCTAAGACTCCAGTCACATTTGGTCCTTTCTTAATGATCCATTTGGTCTCTGGGTTACAACAGAAACTGGGGCTACTGAGATTGGAATGGGACAACTCACTATGCCCAATTCACCACAGCCAACTCAGCACAGGACAATTCATCATGGCCAACTCGACACAGGACATCTCTCCATGGGACAATTCAACAATTCAGTTTAATTATTTAAAATAACAAAAAATATTTTAATTTTTCATTCACATTTCATTTTGTCCCTACTTTTGCATCATTTCTTTAATGATTCTACTCCTCCATTTCTTCAGTATTAGTGTAAGTCTTGTTCTGCGGCAAGATGTCCTGCAGTGAGTTGGCTGTAATGAGTTGGATGCTGTGAGTTGGCTATGACAAATTGTCCTACACCCCCTGAGATTACCATTGATAAGTCGTGCAGTCATGTGACATTGTGCTTTATGACTGCATTACTTAGTCATACGAATCCCAGTCCCAATGATCATTGCAATGGTAGGACTGCCTATACTGACATTCCTTGTTTTCCTGTGCCAATTACATGGTTACAAGGATTCCACCATAATGGTGCTATCTCAAATTCTTCATTCTCTTTTTCATGCTAATCTGGTTCTGGATCATGTGATTTTTTGATGGATATCCATCTCTTGCTTCAACATGCACAGAAACACCCACCCACTCATGGATACTCATATATATAAAAAAAGCTAATGCACAGGTGTATTTAAATAAATAAATAAATAAACAAGGGATTGCTGTGTTGTTACAAGTAAAAATAAATATTAAAATGCACTGTAAAATGTGCAGTTATGATAAAATAATAATATGTTTGCAGTTTTATTTTTATCTTATTTTTTCTTACCCTTCTGACTTGAGATCATTCTTTCTGGACACAGAATGCAATCATAGCAGCAAAATTTTTCCCCTTCCTTCCCTGTCTTTCGGTATCCAGGTGGACAAAGGTCATTGCATAAGGAAAGAGGTGGCACCTATTTAAAAATAGGAAGGGACCATTATTAGGAAGACAGAATTTGCTTTGTGATAAATGAATTTCCAGTATGTAACATTTATAAGCAGGTGGATGGACCAGGTATTTGGGGAGCAATTGAGGCATACAGGTAGTCATAATTTAGTGATTGGAATTGGGATTGGTAACTTGATCAATAAGGAAAGCAGTCACTAAGTGAAAAGTCACATGAATATGGCTGTGCTTATGATTTTATTTCAGTTTTCCTTTGCTTTACAGCAGTGGTTCTCAATCTTTCTAATGCCACGACCCCATAATACAGTTCCCCATGTTGTGGTGACCCCCAACCACTTATACATCACCGGGTGCCAGGGGCGTGGCCAAAGAAAAGGGGGAAAAATGGCGGACAGCCTTGTTTGGTGACCCCTGTAAAATGGTCGTTCGACCCCAAATGGGGTCCCGACCCACAGGTTGAGAACCACTGCTTTACAGCATCAGAAGGATGTGAATCATAACAGCTGGCTGAGCCCAAACAATGGGGAAGGTTTCTGGAACTGGACTCAAGAGAAAGTCAAGTAAAAGAGCAAATTTTATACCTTTCCTCCCATCATTCCCTTGCCCTTGTGAATGTTCATTCTGGCATTGGAATAATTTGCAAGAAGTAAATTAATGTTTGTATTTACAGTCACTGGAGAGAAAGGGATTGCAAGAGAGTAAGCAGACACACAGTAGGTAATACACATCTATATATTGATGGCAAACGTGTGACTGAGAAGCATTTTGAAGGTCATAAATGCAGGGTTTGCTTGCAAAGTTACTTTTCCATCATTGTTGTAACTGCAAATAGTTGCTGTCTGAGGCAATCACCTTAGAGTCTATGAGTATAATACTTATGTCCATAAAAAATTGGTTTTAGCTCAACTCCCTTTAACTTTCACAGACAGAATTCAGAAATGAGATATCACATCTTTGCCTTGACTACCCCAAAGGATGGCCTAGTGATTCATTCATTCATTCATTCATTCATTCATTCATTCATTCATTCATTCATTCAGTTTGCACATTGCCACTACCAAATGACTCTGAGTACTTAGTCACATTTGCTTCCTGCAATATGATACAAATGCTAATGCTAAGTAAGAAAACTGTCCATAATTAGCCTGCCTAATGATTCATCTTTTCCAAGACACTATGGTGTGACTTTAGAGAGGTACTCTTATTTAAAACTGTATCTATCACATGCTGATTTGTGACACATGGGAAGTCTAAGCATGTGGCACAGATTATGCATGAAGTCTATCACTGAAGATCATGCTATTGACACCCACCTGAGTGAATTTTTGGTTCCACTGGATTTGGTCTTTCTTAATCATGAAGGTTTTCCATAGAGGATCCAGATCCCCAACTTGGACTTTTACATAAGATTTATTTGGGAATGTGACCAAGTTCATAATGTCAAATCCAGCTACTAATTCACCCTGTTGATTGAATGTAATTTCATCTCCAGCACTGTTGTTGAATGAAATCCTCTGCAGAAATGAATGTAGCTAATAAGAGACAGAATGAAATGCAGTACAGAAAGAAATGAAAAGAATATTATTAAAGCACTACTATTTCCAATAATTTATCTGGATGGATTAAGATGCCCATTTTCTACCAATAAAAGAGAAAAGTTGAAGAAAAATAGTTGCTAATGGGTAGTATCTAGCTTTTTAGGCACTAGTTATGGAAATGAAAAGTGAAATATTAAATCAGCACAATGTTAGATGATAATGTAAAATAACTTCCAAAATATTGATTGGAGGGTTTAAAAGATAGTATCAGCTTTAGCATCTATGGGAACTAAACCTATTTCTAACAATATGAGAAATATATCATTATGTTGTATTGAGATGTAAAGGAATGCAATCCTTTGATTATTGTTGAATAAGTAAAATATTCAGACTGGAACTCAAATATTTAAAAACAGAGAAATATTTTTCTCTCCAATGAATGTAATGAGAAGAGGTTGACAAAATATTGCTGCTTATATATGCATCAGTTGTGATGCATTTCACATAATTTCTTTACTACAAAACTATCAGATCTCAATTGTTTAAGAAAAGTAATATCATATATAAGGAATAGAGTGAATCTCAAAAAATGAACAGAGAAAAAAACTCTACCCCAACGTAGATAAGCAGAGTTCTTTCTTATTCCTCTAATCCCAAATGCATGTGACCATACTTCTAACCTCCTCTCTTCAGAATGGCAAATGAATGGGAAATTCAAATCATATGTAGAAATTTCTTGGTTTAGGATGGGGCAGGGTTCCTAACCAGGAAGATTATTTTATATGAATTCTGATGATTCCCCCCCCAAATAAGCCCTTTCAAACAATTCTGCCTAGCCTAAGACTCCTGAAGTATAACAAGTAAATTATGGGATAACATGCTTAGTGCTTTCAACACTGTCCTTGGATTATGACCATTTGTTCAATGATCATTCAAAGTTACAAAGGTGCTGAATAAAAGGGACTTATGACCGGTCCTTGGAGTTGTAACCATTTCAGCATCTTTCTGGTGATGTTATTCTGATGTGGCTGCCTAATGCCTATAACGTTACAGTGAGCTATTGTCATGTGCTCACGATTTCTGTCATTCCCTACTGGCTTCCAAACAAGCAGATCAATGGGGAAGCCAGCAGAAATTCAATAGTTATGACCATGTGCGGTCCTCGCTTTGCAACATGCTTCATCCTTGTTTTAGTGATAATAACTGAGACTGCTAGAATTGCTGTTGCTGATAGTATCACATTTTATGGCTGTATCCCTTTGTGACAGTTTTGGTTCCAATTGCCGTAGTAGCCCGAGGATTACCTACAATCTTTGAATAAACTGTGATAATAAAATAAGCAATGTTGTAATGAGATATTCAATATTATACTGTTGTATTGAACCAATGGATACAGATAAGCTGTCATGAAGAGCACATTTTACCTGCCAAGGGTGTACATTCTGGAATGAATCCTTGGTTTCTTCCCTCCTAACTCTGTGCTTCAACCTAGATGTATGAGCGGCATGTAAAGCATGTCCCAATGCATGAACTGCATTGTAAATGCTGTAGCTGTGGCCAGTCATACTCATTTCAAAATAAAATGCAGAGAGATCCTCCAGCCTCTCGTCCCCAGTACATGCCTCACTGATGTTTCTTGCTTGGTTAGAATTAGGCTCATAGCAGTCAAAAGCTTGCTCCCAGAAATGTTTGATGAAGCCATTTCCCTTTGTATTAGTAAGCTTGATCTTCTGAAGAAATTTCTGGAAGCCCAGAATCTGTTTTGAGTGAATTGCAAAGGAAAGAGTCCCATGGAACATCTGGATATCAAGTCCTTTATGCACAACATGCAATGTGAAATCTATCTGGGCAGTGGTTATCCATACTTTTCCTGTAGAGATTTTTTCTTCATGTTCATAATCAGTTGGAAGGAGAGTTGTGGCCACTGCAAAGGAAGCCACCCATATAAAGGCTGTAGTTTCACCATGTATAATGACTGCATTAGCTTTTTTCTCTGTAAATATGTGAATATGATTCAGTATTTGTTCCACTATTTGGAACTGGTTACTCAAATGCATGATTTGGTCAAGTCTCTCAGCAAACTCTAAACAGATTCTATTCTGCAAAAGCTTTTGCTCCAGAGTTCTTGAGAAATGTTCTCCAGCTTCATCATATATAGTGATGAGTCCTGCCCATTTCCACCTGAAATGCAGAAGGAGCTGGACTAAACCCTCATACTGAAGGGCTTCATTTGGGGCCATGCGATAGAAGGAAGAGAAAGGTGAGTCTGCAGTGACTTTAGATTGAAATGACCCATAAGAAATCTAGGGGAAGAAAGGAACAAAACCTGAGAATGAGAAAGGAACACAGCAGGAACCGTTAGATTTATTTTATATACTTTAAAGAGGAATAATTGTAGCTCAGGGTTGAAACGAGGGGTCCTTGGTGCTCTCTGAGTGTGGTTGTTTCCTTGCAGATGTTTCATTACTAAAACTAAGCAATATCATCAATGCTAGTGCTTGCTAGCATGATTGCTTGAGTAGCACTGATGATGTTACCTAGTTTGGATAATGAAATGTCTGCAAGGAAAAAAAAAACAAGCTCAGAGAGCACCAAGAACACTCATTTATATACTTTCTTTACAATGTCTTTAATTCCAGTTTTATTTCTTCTTCCAAAAGTATCCAGAATTTAGTTTATATAATTGAAATGTGTTTGAATAGTTTATATAAATATATAATTGTTGTCATCTGTTTTAGGACTTCTGTTTGGTGGGTTTTACTCTAATGGTAATGTCTAGAATCAGTAAAATCCCATTTAAAACAGATACCATTCCTTGAAACAGCCGGTTGGTGTAGTGGTTAAGACATTAGATTAGAAATCAGGAGATTGTGAATTCTAGTTCTGCTTGAAACATAGAGTCAGCTGGGTGACCTCGGGCCACTCATTCTCTCTCTGCCCTAGGAAGCAGGCAATGGCAACCCATTTTTGAAATCTTGCCAAGAAAACTTGATTCTCAAGGCAGCCACCAGAAGGCAAGACTGACTTGAAGGCACACATACACACAAGAGCAAACAACACAAAATAAAAAACCAAAAACCCTTTATTGCAACTTTTTGTATTCATCTTCATTAAGAAACTGTTTTCATTTTATTTGTCCCACTGACTTTTTTCTTCTAAATCTATGTAAATGTTTGATCTAAGAGCATAAACAGTGTATTTTTTTTCTCCTCATATATATCATGAGTAAATTATCTTTTCTATCTAGTCATAACTCAGATGATTTATTATTGAAAGTAGTATTCAGATTTAATCTTCTATAGATGATGTCCACTGGAACCAAGTTAATTATGACTTTTTACAAAAACAAAAAGTTTATATTACAATTACAGTTTCTGGATATATCCATATCCTTATACTGTAGGTAATGTTTGCATAAGTGTAATAATACTGGAATTCCACATTTTATTCTGGCTTTTGTATTTTTTATTCATGCATCTTATTCTAAATCAGTGGTTCTCAACCTTTCTAATGCTGCGACCCCATAATACAGTTCCCCATGTTGTGGTGACCCCCAACCACTTATACATCACCGGGTGCCAGGGGCGTGGCCAAATAAAAGGGGGAAAATGGCGGACAGCCTTGTTTGGCGACCCCTGTGAAATGGTCGTTCGACCCCAAATGGGGTCCCGACCCACAGGTTGAGAACCACTGTTCTAAATCATTGGGATGATTATAAGAAGCAGAAAACAGAGGGAATAATCTATAATTCATACTTCAACTGATACTTTAGATCCTACCTGAGGAATCTTATAAAGGTGAAAAATGTCTGCCATGCATGAAGACGTATCAGAACTCAGTCCTCCAATGATGCCTATGACTTTTTTTTTAGCATGACATATGTAATTGGGGACAATCGTATGCAATTTGAAGAGCAGATCCAGACAACTTTGATAGGTCATCTTTGATTCAGAGTAGCTGTCATAGATGTGGAATCCAAGAGTAACATTTGGCAAGATCTGTTGACTCTCATTGATCTCATTAATGGCAAACACTAAGGCCAAGACATGTTGGTAGAACTTTGTCACCACGCTGAAAATAAAATGACCTGTCTTCACAAAATAATTCTACCATGTGTTATCTCACTTAATGCAATGGGAAAAGCCCATTCTAACTAACAAAGACAGATTTGAGGCATTTGTATTGGAATAAGGGATTTCCTTTTAAGATTACATTTCCTGGAATGTAATAGTGGTGAATATCTGTAGCTCAGGTGTAGGATGAAAGTCAAGGTTCGTATTATGAGCTTATGGGTTGGTTTCCGAACATTTCATTACCAGGCTTGGTAGCATCTTTAGCGGCTTTTAGAGGATACCACCTCTAAACAAGCTTGGAGAACGAACCTGTACCCTCATTTCCTGGAATCCTTATAGACTTCTACATTTGAATGAAGTGCTAGAATTTTTATTCTCCTTGGTGCTCTTTGAGGTTGGCTATTTTCTTGCAGATGTTTCATTACACATACTAGGTAACATCATCAGTGTTAATCCTGGACAAAGTCTAGCACTGATGATGTTACCTAGTTTGGGTAATGAAACATCTGCAAGAAAACAATCAAGCTCAGAGAGCACTAAGAACCCCTCTTTCAAACCTGAGCTACAAATATTCTCCTTCACGGGTATTTTATTCTCCATTTGGCATATGGAGATGCCACTGGTAAAGAAAAATTTAATTAATTAGAAACAAATGGAGAGCAAGAGAATGAAATTGATCAACTACATAAGTTCTACTTAAGAAATTTGGACAAGCTGGAAAAGAGATGACATCAATTTTTAAAGATGTGATCTTGCCTTGTTAGATGAGGGCATTTTTCCTTATGCACATGCAAAAAAGAGTTGGCCTCTTAAAAAGGGGAGATTCTCTGTTCAGTCTCTGGTAGCTCTAAATTCTGTAAATATGTCTGTCTGTCTGTCTGTCTATCTCATCTATCTCTAGATACAGATATGATAGAACTGAGGGGTCCTTGGTGCTCTCTGAGCTTAGAGAGTACCAAGGACCTCACTTCAACTCTGAGATACAAACATTCACCTTTAGTGGTATGATAGAACTACAAAATAACTAGAACTTTTAATTAAGAAAACCCATTAGATTAAAACCCAAACTAATATTTGTTAGGGCAGGAAACAAATACTTACAGTGAAATTTGAAATGACTCCTGAGAAGGGTTCTGGGTGAAAAACAATTCAGGGAACAGATAATGAACATGTGACACTATTCCACCAATGAGGAGATCACCTGCCTGGTACCATTCATGCTGAATATGAAGGCCATTATTTCTAGTGCATTTAATTGTTTGTGCTTTGATTGTTCTGTGGGACAGCAGCATGACCACAGTCTTCATCAACCATTGGGCAAAAATTCTACCAAATCTCATCTTTTTCAAACTATAGGGAAGCACCATTTCTGGTGTTCTCTTTATCCTAAAGAGCTTTAGCAAAGCATTTGGCCAAAATGTTTCTTAAAGACTCACTACATAAAGGAACTGAAAAGATCGAAGTCCCTGACAACTATTCTGCCCAAAGTTAGCTGTTCTTTATCTCCATTGAAGACTTTATTGCTGAATGTTTTGTTCAGTATCACCTTAAAAGCCACTAGAGTTTTGATTTGGCAAAATAATTACAGTATTTATGACAACTAAAGGGAAATTAAGATGTGATGCCTTCACTAGCAGAACCATTTAAGTAAACATGCTGATTGATAAAACATTGAAAGAAACTTATTTTGCTTGCAGAATTATTGCAACCTTGCTGAAATTCCGGAATGAATCATAGTGAAATCTTGGGTGGGTAGAACAACAGAGAAAGAAATATTTGGAATTAAATTGATCTTTGTTTTTATGAGGCTGTGGCTTATGCTGATGGAATTAGCTCTTGTTTAGCAACTACCTCACTTAGTGACTCTTCACAGTTATAACAGGGATGAAAAAGTAATCTCATGACCAATTCTCACTTTATGACCTTTTCAGGTCTATAAAGGAAGGAAAAGTGAAGTAAATTCATAAGCACAGTTGAGGTTTCTCTAAACAACTGAGTAGTTAGTTCCTATAGTGAATGCTCAATAGATTATATAGGTATAGATATTATGTGGATAACATAGATTATTCCTCTTTTACACTACTACTTGATCATTTTGGTACTATATTTATACTGACTGCTTTGGTGACCCTTTACAGATTTTCAGAGGTAGTATTAGGGAGAACTTCTTTTTTTTTCTTTTTTGGATTGGTACATGAGATGTGATTGTCTCCTGATCCAATTTTCCATTCTTAGAGAAAGTTCCCATATTCATCAAATGTTCTAGAAGGTATTATGAATTAGAAAATTTGCCAGATGACTGGGTCTCACTTAATACCACAATGGTTTATTGGAAGTACAGCTCAATGAAGCTACAGTTACATTTAGACTATCCACTGTGATAGTCACTGACTTCAAAATCAAAGATATGACCAGAGTCCTGCTGCTTTTTACATGCATATAATGCATGCAACACACATAACAAAAAAAATACGCATTTCATTACCTGGTGACACCACTATTTGGAAGCTAATGATGGATGCTCTCACTATATAAAATATATTTGGGGACAAAACCTATAACCAAGAATACTTCAATATAATCTGGTTTGGATGAATCCACTTCTTAGCTCCATAGATTACTATGCACTGTCTCCTTCATCCCAGGTGAATAAAAGATACTTCCAATATATCATAGACATTTTGGATTTCCAGTCAGCCACCAGGTTACTCATATTGGTCTACAGAAAGTCAATTGTTTCATGAAAACCTTAAAATAACTTACAAGGAGAAGATGGTTTCTTGAAAAGTCCCTTGGAAGAAATGTATTTGGCAGAATAGAAACTGAGGACCCTCAGGCTCTAATTCTAAACAGAACACCAAGAATAGAGTTCTGAAAGCATTGTGCGCTCAGTTTGAAATATCTCCATGCTCATAAAAAAAGATATTTTGGTTGGTGCTCCTCAAAGATCATATCTCCTGCTAAATTAAATAATTAAATTAAATTAAACTAATTAAATTCCATTGAAGACATTTTTGGTGTGTTTATTTTTCCTCTGTTTCATCATCTAGAAATTAAGTTCATGATTTCAAAGCAATACAGGTGGCAGAATAATTGTTATTATAAGAAAGTTGAATGATTTATAATTATTGGTGTATATAGCATAATGCATTATATGATAGTTGTCATGGAGATGATCCAAATGTGCTCTCTTGAAGAGTTGGCATATTCATTTTATCACCCGAATGCATCATTTAAAAAATCTTTGGAACTGTCCACTTTCCCATCAGTTATTAAAGCATAAAGTTGCATAATAATGGTTGCTGGAATTGGGTATGTCTAGTTTAACGAAGAGAAGGACGAGAGGGGACATGATAGCAGTGTTCCAATATCTCAGGGGCTGCCACAAACAAGAGGGAGTCAAGCTATTCTCCAAGGCTCCTGAAGGCAGGGCGAGAAGCAACGGATGGAAACTAATCAAGGAGAGAAGCAACTAGAACTAAGGAGAAACTTCCTGACAGTTAGAACAATTAACAATTAACCAATGGAACAACCTGCCTCCAGAAGCGGGAATGCTCCAAGTTTTTAAGAAGAGACTGGACAGCCATTTGTTTGAAATGGTGTAGGGTTCCTGCCTGAGCAGGGCGTTGGACTCGATGACCTCCAAGGTCCCTTCCAACTTTATTATTATTATTATTATTATTATTATTATTATTATTATTATTATTATTATTATTATTATTATTATTATTATTATCATCATCATCATCATCATCAAATTAACATGTTGTGAAGGAAGTGTATCCAAATGTAGCTCCTGGCTATTTAATTTTCCCTTTCCAAAAACCATAGAATGTCATTCCTTTGTTGTAATCAAATTTCTTAAAATGATCCATTTGGTGATCTTGTTAATTTATTACTGCCCAACTTTTTATTTGCATAATTGTAGATTTTTTTTTGTCTTTTCTATGTTTCCTTTTTTATATGCATCTTGGAATTATATTAATATTGTAAAAAGACAATTATATAAGTACAAAAGTACAAAAAAGAAGAAAAGAAGAAAAGAAAAGAGAATGTTTTGCTCATTTCTGATGACCTAGCTATATCATGGTGACAGCAGCCTGTCTTCTAGCAGGTATGAATATGTCATCAAGGAAAAGTCTTCTTCTAGACTACTTCTCAAAATCACCCATTGTTTCTGATGGCATGTCCCCATAATGCAGAAATATGCACAAAAATATATTTTATTTATCTATATATCCAAGCAAGAGATAATTAAGAAACAATTTTCTAGCATACTCTAAGTCATAATTAATTTACAATACTCACATTGACTTATTACTTATACAAGAGAAGAGAAATACCAGAGGTTAATGAGTCACATAATCACATATAACTAACTTGTCTTCCTGGATGTTAAGGGTGTGGAACTGCACCATGGACATCTAGGTTATAGTCTACAGTACCTTGGCTAAGCCCACAAATTTCTCTAAAATTTATATCTTTCTTTGAATAAGCTGTTCTCGATTATTCAATTCAGGTCTTACCACAATAATATAGCATTTAGGGAAAAAGATGCAACTGAATAACCCAGCGCTGGAGGCCAATATGGAGAAGATCTCCACAACCACCATGTATTTTCCTTTGGTGCACAAATAGGTTGGGATGAATGACAACCAAACACTGCAAAACACCAGCATGCTAAATGTGATGAACTTGGCTTCATTAAAACTGTCTGGCAACTTCCTGGCTAGAAAGGCCACAGTGAAACAGATAATAGCCAGAAAACCCATGTAGCTCAAAATGCAATAAAACATGGTAACTGAGCCTTCATTACATAAAATGATAACTTCCTCAGTCATTGAGTGCATATCCACATCAAGGAATGGGGGGTAAAATGCCAGCCACAGAACACAGATTCCTGCTTGAAATATGGAGCAGGTGAACACAATGGAATAGGCCAGTCTTTTCCCCACCCATTTCCTCATCCTGGATCCTGGTTTGGTAGCCATGAAAGCCAAGACTACAGAAATCGTTTTGGCCAGAATGCTAGAAAGGGAGACAGAAAAAATGAAACCAAAAGTAGTCTGGCGAAGAAAGCAAGTTGCTTGGTTAGGCCTTCCAATAAACAGCAAGGGACAGAGGAAACACAAAAGGAGGGAGATGAGAAGAAGATAAGTGAGATTTTGATTGTTGGCTTTCACAATGGCTGTATCATGGTGCTTCAAGAAGATGCCTAGCACCAGAACTGTGATCAGAGAAAATAAAAGTGCTGAGAAAATTGCAATGATAGCCAAAGAATCTTCAAAACCAAGAAAGTTTGGAATTTTAGGAAGGCATTGATTCTGGAATTTGTTTGGATAGTGATCCTCTGGGCAACTGAAACATTTTGCTGTATCTGAAATCAACAAACATACAATTACTCAGAAAGAATCACAATTTAAATCCTATGATGTAACATGTTCACAGAGACCCAGATGTATATTCATGCAATTAATATGATGCAGGAAAGTATTCTTATATTAAATTTCTCTGAATGTTGCCCTATTATTTGTAGGTAAAGCTTTTATTTATTTACTGATTGGAGTATGTGTGTAAGATTGCAATTTGTCTTTTATCCCTTTTCTTTTCAACAGGTTGCAGGTCATTCTTTTTATCTCATGGTTTAGGAACAAATCCTTTAAATTAGCCAGGATGGTTTTTCAGATATTTTTCTAATAGCTTTTGGCAATTACTACTTTTTAAATGTTCACATAACATGCCTTGAAATGGACAAATAGTTCCTTTACTATTTTCAATTAGTCATACAATCAATCACATTCTTCCAGAACACATCTACAACCTTACAGAATGAATCTTCAGTTCTGTCTCTGTTAGCTATAAAATTGTATTAATTACTCCCTTTCCTTATTTATTCATTCTTGATCCTAACTGTTAAATTCAGTGCCTGGATTTTACTCAATTGGCTTCCAGAGTTGAAGATTAGCTGTTATTAAAAGTTATTATGAAGTATTATTTGTGATATTCATTCATCCTGAAAAGAATGATTCTAACAGTCAAGTGCCTGTGGAGATCAACAAATGTGTTCTCTAAATAAATAAATATTTATATAGGGAAAGTTACTTTCTACATCATTTAACTTTTTAAAAGTACTTAATGTTCATACTGGAGTTGGAGAATGTCTTCTTGCATTTTCCCCCTAAAACACCACTTATAACTTTGCACAATGTGTCTTACCCTCCTGGTTTGAGAACATTCCATCTGGACATGGAGCACAATCATAGCAGCAAAATTTCTCTCCCTCCTTCTTTTTCTTACTGTAGCCAGGATGGCACTTTTCATTACACAGGGAAAGAGGTGGTACCTATCCAAAAATATAGAAATTGCTCTTGTATTAAGGAAATCTTTGAAGGATCCATCTCACGTTTGATATTTCACTAGATGTATTTGCAGGAACTATCTATTATGTGTTTCCAGAACAGAAAATTGTATCCAATGAAGATTTTTATACTTGGAGTGATGGATGTTTTAGAATAGCACAAAATAAAATAACCCAGTGATTTAATAGTTTTTCCAGATTTCTAAAGCACACTTGGTTAACTAATTGTTTTTCCAATTATTGTTACACAGTGAGTTTACACAATATAATAAATTCAGAGACAAATTCCTTGAGTCTCCAACAACACTTGGTTAATAAAGCTATTCCATTCCATTCTATTCTATTCTATTCTATTCTATTCTATTCTATTCTATTCTATTCTATTCTATTCTATTCTATTCTATTCTATTCTATTCTATTCTATAAATTAAAACAAAATAAAATTGGGCTTGAGCTTGTCTAGAACATGGTGTCAGCTGTCCTCTGCCAGCTGCTGATAAACTCCAAACACAGAAAGAACAGGTGACCAGCAAACTTTAATGCAAAAGAAAAGAGCATGTTATAAGAGCATGTTTCATGAAATAGGCTATTGCGTTAAGTCATTATACATGCTGTACAAATGCAGGAATTATGTTTGTTAACCTGGGCTTGGAATTTATGGTCTTCTGTGTACTCAGCCAATGTATGTTTCCAGTTCAACTGGTTCTATAGTTTCTTTACAGGAAGAGCTTTCTGTGGGGTAAAAAAAGGTTTTCTCTGGGCCAGGAATCATTGTCCAGATCTATTAGCATCATTACAATGAATATTGTTCTTTCAAAAGCAGTACAGATAATTTCCCACCTGAGTGAAATCTCTCTCCCATTCAATTTTGTCCTCATCAATAGTAAACCCTTTGTGAGGATCCAGCCTTCCAACGTGGACCTTGATATAGGAATTATTAGAAAAAGTGACCAAGTTTGTAATATCAAATCCACCTGCCAATTCTCCATGTTCATTAAACATGATTTCATCTCCAGCACTATTGTTGAATGAAATCCTCCTAAGGAATGAATCAAGCTGCAGAAGAAGGAAAAAAAATGTAATGGGCTATAAAGGATTGCAATGTCTTTTCTCTTTTTTCCACCAAATACCTCCTGTTTGATAGGCAAATCGCACAATAAGTCAATGATCAATAATAATAATAATAATAATAATAATAATAATAATAATAATAATAACAATAATGTTGGAAGGGACCTTGGAGGTCATCTAGTCCAACCCTCTGCTCAGGCAGGAAACCCTATATCATTTTGGACAAATGGCTGTCCAGTCTCTTCTTGAAAACTTCCAGTATTGGAGCATTCACCGCTTCTGGTGGCAGGTTGTCCACTGGTTAATTGTTCTAACTGTCAGGAAGTTTCTCCTTAGTTCTAGGTTGCTTCTCTCCTTGCTTAGTTTCCACCCATTGCTTCTTGTCCTGCCTTCAGGCGCCTTGGAAAATAGCTTGACTCCCTCTTCTTTGGGGCAGTCTTGAGATATTGGAACACTGCTATTATGTCCCCCCTAGTCCTTCTCTTCATTAAACTAGATATACCCAATTCCAGCAACCGTTCCTTATATGTTTTAGCCTCCAGTCCCCTAATCATAATTCTATTCTTTTTTTTTTAATCACAAAACTGCTCCTCACTTATTTTGACCATGTCCTGAGGGGGAATTCACTGGAAAAAGCAATTATGTTTGGAAGAGTTAGTGGTAAAAGGAAACAGGGTGACAAAGAACATGATGGCTGGACTCCATTAAAGCTGACAATAGCCAGAGCAACAACATAGTGCAAGATCAGAAAATGTGGGGAGACCTGGCCCATAGAATCTCCAAGAGTCAGACATGACTGAATGGATAACATTATCAATATCATCATCTTTTCTTTAAAAGTTTAAGTAACAAATTCAGGAAGAGCTTTAGGACTTAGTCTAATTAGCAAAATTCAGATGAGAAGATATGTGCATGAGATATTTCCTTCATTTAAATAACATCCACACCCTCCCCTTATTTAAATATATATACACACTTTCCATTTATATGTGATCATAAATATCTACAAATATGAATCTCAAAGAAAGGAGATGATTTTTTTTCTAAATGTTGCACTGAGAAACAGATTTATTCACACATGGACTAGCATGATGTAAACATTATAGAAATATCCCAGTTCCAGGCATCCCAGAAAGAGACTGAAATTTGTCAAATGGACAAATTATCTGGGGAAAATAAGGTAGACTCCCCTAGAAATGAAGAAGAACTTTGGGAGATCAGAAACATATCACTGACACATACCTATGAGTTATTGGTATGACTTAAGCCATGGAATGGAAATTGTCCATTTTTTCATGGACTAAACTGCCAGCTGATATCAACAGACTTCCTCTTACTTGTTGTTTAATAAAGGTACTTTGAGCAGCAGGTACACAAGCTTAATACACATGTGTCTCTCTCTATATCTTTGATTAGCTTCCATTGGGTCTTTGTTAGGCTCTGTCTTTACAAGCTTTTCATGGAATAATGTATAATTCACTTAAAAACATGTTAGCAAAAATCTGTAAAACATACTTTCTGAAATTCTTTTTATCCCTTTAATAATAGCTTGACTTTTGGTCATGTGAGCTAAAAGAAGGATTTTGTGCAGCATAAAACAGAACTGTTGACAACATTCTGAGCCAATAGTTTTATTCCTGATTTTTATTGGGGGAGGGCTAGATTGGGCCAATTTTCAAAAATCTTTTTTATTTTGCTGTTTTATCCCCTCCACGTGAAATTTCATTAAGTTCAGTTGTGTTTTCAGAGAGTGATCCTGCTGCTGGGCAAGTTAGATAGAATCTTTATTCTCCACTGCATCATTTTCTTCCCAGCATACTGGATTGAAAAAAAAAAATGAAAAGAATTCCCCATCTTCCTCTATGAAGGTGTGGGTGGATAGTGACTTATGGAATTATAGTTCACAACAGAATTATTAACCATTTCTTTGCCCTAATTAAAATCTTCCCAATAAAAACTCAGTTCTTTAGATTATGCAGTAAAACCATTTGATGCATTAAAAGAATAGATATACATGTATTCTTAATATAAAGTGCTTTTTGGTTTCTAAAAATAATCAATGACATCCTAAACAGTGCTTGATTTGTTTAACCTCGGGTGAGAGTCACCATGTCATATTGGAATTCAATATAATACAAACATAAACAAAGAATATAATCATACCAGAGTCTTAGATTTTAAAAGAGCTGACTTTAACAAACTCAGAGAGAGCTTGGGAAAGATGAAAATCCTAAAGGGAAAAAGAAGTCAAGAAGCTTAGGAAACTCTGAAAAATATGATCATAAAAGCCCAGTCCAGCACAATACCACTGAAAAAGAAAAACAAGAAATCCAAGAAGAAACTAGCATGGTTGCACAAAAATCTCTCTGATAAATTGAAAGATAAAAAGAACAGTTACAAAAAATGGAAAGAGGGACACATAACTAAGACGGACTATCAGCAGATAGCCCATATTTGCAAAGATGAAGTCAGGAAAGCAAAGGCTCAGAATGAAAAAAATACTTGCAACAAAAGTCAAAGATAATAAAAAATTCTCTCAACATATAAATAACAGGAAAAAAAATCAAGGAAATAGTAGGTCACTTAAGAGAGAGAATGGCAAGGAAGTAGCAGGCAATAGAGAGAAAGCAAAGCTGCTTAACTCATTCTTTACACCAGTCTTCACACCAAAAGAAACTATAGCCCAACCTACCAAAAACCTAACTGAAAAAGAAAGACTAGAAATAAAAATTAAAATAAGCAAGGAAATGGTTCAAGAACACCTATCTGATCTTGATGAATATAAATAACCAGGACCTGATGGATTGCATCCTAAAGTTCTGAAGGAAGTGGCAGATGTCATCTCAGAACCATCGTACCATATCTTTCAAAAATCCTGGAGCATCGGGAAACTACCAGAGGTCTGGAAAAGAACTGATGTGGTTCCCATCTTCAAAAAAAGGAAAAAGAAAAACAAACCTGGGAAACTATAGACCAATCAGCCTAACATCAATAATCAAAAAGCAGATTTGCAATCTAGAAATAAATAAAGTTATAACTAGAAATCAGTATGGGTTTGTTAAAAACAGATCATGCCAAACCAATCTTATTTCATTCTTTGACAAAGTGACTAAATTAGTAGACCAGTGAAATGCTGTGGACATAGTATACTTAGATTTCAACAAGGCATTTGACAAAGTAGACCACAACTTACTTCTTGGTAATCTAGAAAAAGGTGGAATAGACAGCATCCCCTCCTGACGGGTTTGTAACTGGCTGACAAACCATATGCAATGAGTCATCCTTAATGGTACTACATCTACATGGAGGGAAGTAAGCAGTGGGATAGAAGACAAGCTCAGGATCCAAAAAGATCTTGACAGACTTGAATAATGGGCCCTATCCAACAAAATGAAATTCAACGTAGAGAAAAGTAAAGTCTTAGGCAAGAAAAACCAAAAGTACACATACAGATTAGGTGAAACCTGGCTTAATAGCAGTACTTGTGAAAGGGATCTTGGAGTCCTAGTAGACAATCAATTAAATATGAGTCAGTAGTGTGCGGCAACAGCCAAAAAAGCCAATGCAATCCTAAATTGCATCAAGAGAGGAATTGAATCAAGATCATGTAAGATACTAATACCATTCTATAAAGCCTTAGTAAGACCACACCTAGATTACTGCATCCAGTTTTGGTCACCACACTCTAAAAAGATGTTGAGACTCTAGAAAGAGCATAGAGAAGAGGAACAAAGATGATTAGGGGTGATTATGAAGAACAGTTGCAAGAATTGGGCATGGTTAGCCTAGTGAAGAGAAGGATCAGGGGTGACATGATACCAGTGTCCAAGATTTGAGGGTCTGTCATAGAGAGGAGGGGATCAACCTATTTTTAAAAGTGCTGAAAGCCAGACAAGGAACAATGGATCAAGGAGAGATTCAACCTAGAAATAAGGAGAAATTTTCTGACAGTGGGAATAATCAACCAATGGAAGAGCTTGCCCTCAGAAATTGTATAGTCTCCTGCTTGAGTAGGGGATTGGACTAGATGATCTAGAAGATCCCTTCCAATTCTGTTATTCTGTTATTTACAAGTCAATGCAGTCTTCTGGAAACACTATGGAGGTCTTTTGTGTTTTAGAATCTACCATATATTTTTTGGATTAAAGCACCAGGTGGATATGACCCTACCTAGCATCCAAGAACAGAAAAGGTCAGCTGGATCTTGTCAATATTTTTAAATACTGCCTTTGGTCATTCAAATAATGTTACCTGCCAAGGTTTTATATTGTGAGGTGACAATCTGCCTCCATGCTCTGCTGGTCGGTCCTTGATTTTGGTTGAGTCCATTGCATGTAAGGTATGAGCCAATGCATAGACAGCATTATAGATACTATAACTATGACCTAGCATGCTCATTTCAAAGAATGGTGCAGCAAGATCTTTTAAAGTTTCCTTTCCAGTACATGGTTTAAAGACGAGATTTAAGAGATTCATTTTGAAAAGGAAACAGTTGAATGCTTGTTGCCAAAATTCATGGATAAAACCATCTTTTTCTTCCCAAAAAGGATTTACAGTCTCAAGAAATTGTTGAAAACCTTTAATTTGCTTTGAGTGAATATTGAAAGAAAGAGCTCCATGGAAGATTTGGGGTTTAGCATCAAGAAACCTTTGAAAGTGAAATAAGGTGAAATCAATTTGGGCTGTAGTAACCCATACCCTTTTCGGACTGTATTTCCCTTTTTCCCATGGAAATATGTAATGCATGGTCTGACTTGTTTGTATAGCAATTATCAACCAAGTAATGGATGCAGCTTCTCCATGAACAATGACAACTTTAGCTGTACTGAATATAAAATTCTTTAAAATGTCAATTCTGTCAAAGACCATTGTATCTATTTTATCAAAAAAATAGATATGTTTTGTCAACCTTTCTGAGAAAGCTGGACAGATTCCTTTTTGTAAAAGTATTTGTTCAATAGTTCGTAAGAAATAAGTTCCACTCTCATCATCTGTAGCCATGAGTCCAATCCACCACCACTGGAAATACAGAAGCAATTGCACAAGTCCTTGATACTGAAGTAATTCACTGGGAACCATGCGGAGAAACGTAGCAGAATGGATCTGATCATTGGATACTGGTTCAAATGAGCCATATGAAATCTTCTCAAAAGAAAAAAAAAGTGAAAACTTCAGAGTTCAAGCAGGGATTCTATTTTGTTATTTATCACAAATTATTGCTTCATTGATTGATTTAAGCACATCTTTTCTTATTCAGAAATGCCAGTACAAATTATTGCTGCTTATCCAGTAGTTTGCTCTTGTTTTCTTCCTAGAGTGATTGGCCCAAAATCATCCAGCTGGCTTCATTTCAAAACAGGATTAGAAATCCTATCACTAGGTTTCCAGCCTGGTGCTTTAACTGCTATAACAAACTGGCTCCTAATATTCCAATTAGTCATGCCTAATTTAAATCATAGTATGACACCATCGGAAACTAGTGCATACATTTATGAATATGATAATGTAAATACTGAAATCAATTCAGCTCTTTTTGTTTACACCTTATCACATCACTCTAAACTAAAGGACTATTATACTGCTATACTGTTAATGAAGGGGAACAATTAATAAAAATGGAGATATTCTCATTTATTACCTGTGGAATCTTATAAAGATACAAGATATCTGCCATGCGGGAGGTTGTATCAGAACCAAATCCCCCAATAACTCCTATTACATTTTTTTGTCCACCACATTTGTAGTTTGGAATGAACTTTTGGAATGAAGTGAAGAGCAGGTCCAAAATGGTGCGGTAAATCATCTTTGAATCACCGTAGCTGTCAAAGATATGGAACCCAAGAGTAACGTTGGGTAAAATCTTGGGATTGTTATTGATCTCATCAATAGCAAAGACCAAGGCTAGGATATGCTGGTAGAATTTGGTCACCATTCTAGAAATGGAGGACGTTTTGGTTAGATGATAGTTTTAAACAGCACACAAAATCAATATGTTTAGGACATACTGATGTAGCTTTGAATGGGGAATTGTATGTGTGTTAGTATACAAAAGGAACACTATTTAAGTAAAGAATCAAATTAGCATCCTTTTTGAAAATATACTGTGGTACTCATGGATGGATTGTAGCTTCAGGCTTTCAAGCCATATCATGAAACATGTTTGGATAACTTTTTAACCAAAGTAATCTTTGATATCTGAGAGCTGTTCTCAGCAGCAGTTGTCAAACCAGAATTTTAATTCCACTTTCTTCCTTTCGATAGCTTGGTTCTTCATGATTGTTTTGATTATACTGAGGATCAGTCATCCAAGCTGGGTTGTCCAAATAATTTTATTCATAACTGGCAAAATGTCTAAAGCCATTACTAAGAAATAATCTCAACAGGATCAAATCTATACATGTGCATAGAAACTATAACAGTATTGCTTATATATGAATATAAGGACTAATAAAAGAATCAGTATAGGAAAAAATAGAGCAATCAAAAGTTTGATTACTGATGACAACATTGAACTCTGCACTTCTGATCTTTAGCAAAAGGTGTAATATGAAGAAATTTAAACCCAGTATATGATCATTAGGCATCTTATTTTATGATGGTTTTCCAATATACTCTATACCTCATTTTATCCTACTTTCAGATCATGTATTCCTTACAAAGTTCAAAATAATATGTGTGTTATAACTCTTTATAAATGTAACTCTGGCATAATAAAGTCTGTCCTTCCATTTTTCCCTTCTATAAAGGGAAGACTAAAAAACTATGCATTAGAGCTGGAAGTCTGGAAGGAGACATAATGATCTATGCAGATTTCGTGTTATTGTGTCCTTTTTGAATAATATTCTTCTATGTCCTAAAGTAGACCACAGCTGAATTTCCAAGTATTCGGTTGATAATATGACAAGATTCTCCTCACAGTGAAGCTTGAACATTTCACTTTATTCCAACAAATGGCTATTATTTATATTGATCCATCCATCCATCCATCCATCCATCCATCCATCCATCCATCCATCCATCCATCCATCGATCCATCCATCCTTTCAGAATTAAATACTTTGTAAACAATCAAATAAACATGAAAAGCCCACAGTAAAATAATATGTATTTTTATAAACTAGTGTCTACCGTGGGGGTTATGAAAACCTCTTACATCGGGATGTTAAGTGGCTCCTGAGAAGGGTGTTTATTAAAGAAAATGTTGAAGAAGACGTAACGGATATGAGACACCATCCCACCAACGAGGAAATCACCTGGTTCATACCATTCATGGGGGATGTAGAGAGGATCTTGTCTAGTACATGAAAAGCCATGCAACATGTTCACTCCACTGGGGAGAAATAATAGAAAAAACAGAACCAGCATCATTCTCATTCTGAAGACCATGTTTCCTCTGCACATTAACCCTTCCATTTCTCTCTACTACATTATTGCGACTGTTGACCAGATTTCAATTTGAGTGATCAGATGACTGACGGCTTTATTTCCCAGAGGATCTTGTATTGTTTCTATCAGAACATCTTGCTTTCAGAAGTTGTGGTTGCTCCATCACTGAAGGCTTTTAAGAAGAGACTGGACAGCCAGCTGTCTGAAATGGTACAAGGTCTCCTGCTTGAGCAGGGAGTTGGACAAGAAGACCTCCAACATCCTAACTCTGATATTGTATGTTCTATGTTCTTTCTCTCCCTCAAATTACAAAAGTTGGCTTTGAGGGTTAACTGAGAATCAATATTTGAATCTGATTTGTGTATTATGAAAGAGAAGCTGGCCATAATAACAGAGCCTTCCTATTTTCTTGTATATTGACAAAATACTAGGCTGTATATAAAACATTCAGATTTAATTGATTCCTCTTCTGGAAAGCCTCTGGAGGTTTTAGCACAGAATATTATAGTGATTTCCATAGTTGTATAGGAGGTAATAGAACTGTTAAGGCATCAGTTGCATACATTCTATTGGGACTTGAACACTGTTAAATACACTGATGACTCCAAAATGGGAATAGAAGTTAAAAAAATTCAATTAAATAATAATGGAAATCACCAGCTTCAAATTTCCCCCTACCATTGCAAAGCAACAAAGCCGTTTCTATGGTGCTAACTAGAAAATGGATAGAATAAATCAGTGGGGATAAATTTGATTCAAAGATAGCTTGACCCTATATATATATATGGTAAAAAATGCGACTCCCGGGCATAATTATGAATAAAAGAATAAAACACGATCATGACTCCTGGGCATAATTATGAATAAAAGAATAAAACACGATCACCGGGAGGGTTGAAGTAAGAATACTTTACTAAAAATATACTTATACTAAAAAGTTGCCAAGCTTTCGCTGGGGGAACTCCCCAGCATCGTCAGGGCTAAAAGGCCATTACAATAAAGGTGGTTTAAGTAGGTTCAAGTAACGTTTGCGCACGGCTCCTAGACCGTGTTACTGGCCCTGATTGGCCAGCTGATAACCAAGATGTGTCTATAACGTTATATTCTTTTCTTTGGATGCCCTTCCCTATCCCTCCACTATTGGTTTTTGGAGGCATTAGTAACCTTACACCCCCTCCTCTTCCGATAATACCAACGCCTGCCGTATCGGGGGGAGGATTCGATCTGATGTTTTCTTGTGTCTTATGATGGGGATAGGGTTCCACTAACTGTGGGTTAATATCCCTTTTCAATTGTATACAATCTGCTTAATTCATGCTGCCCAACGTCTGCCTGCCTGCCTGCCTGCTTGCAGGCCTCCATGTTCCTTCCCCGAAGCATGCAATTGCTCAGAGCCCGTCCCAAAAGGCGTTCCCTAGCAGGAGCCGAGTTTGCAAGCTTCATTGGCAAGCCGAGAAAACCGAAGGTCCAGAGGATTCCCTCCTGCTTTCGGGGTTTTTCTCACCTGCCTGCCTGGGTGGAAAACCTACGCCTTCCCTTCTCCTGTGGCTGGGGAAAGAGAGCTGGCCCCAGATACCCCCCACCTCCTCCCCCGTTATCCCAGGGCCAGGCACTGCAGCTCCACAGCAGGAGGGAATCCTCCGGACCTTCGGTTTTCTCAGCTTGCCAACGAGGCTTGCAAATTCGGCTCCTGCCAGGGAAGCAGCACTTTTGGGGACAGGCTCTGAGCAATTGCACGCTTCGGGGAAGGAACATGGAGGCCTGCAAGCAGGCAGGCAGGCAGATGCTGGGCAGCACAAACTAAGCGGCGAGCAAAACCCCGAAACCTTTTGCGTTCATTTGCAAAGAAGTGAACACCGGTCCAGCTGGTCGTTGGGGTATGGAACTGGGCTGTGGACACCAGGCCTTTCTCACCGGCAAGGCTGGAGCCTCCCACACTAACCAGTAGGTCTCCCGTTCCACTTCGCTGGGACCGCCAGCTTCTGGCTGCGTGGCTGCCTCCATCCGGAGCTGTCTTTCCCCCCCTGGGCCATGCGCCACCGGCGTCTTCTCTTTGTAAAGGAACGCAAAAGGTTTCAGGGTTTCTCTCGCCTGCCCGCCCGGGTGGAGACCAGAGTTGGCGGCTCTAATGTCCTACTATCGTTGACTGCAATCCTATCCACCTGTTTTGTGCAACTGATTGCAAGCCAAGAGCTGCCTGGTTCTGAATTAATAGCTGGGGGGGGGGCAAAGCCCACTGAACTGCGTGATCCCAATGACCAATCTGACTTTGCAGGAGCTTCCATTGGATTGGAACTTTCTATCCGATTGAGCTTAGTTTAGGCAGGGCCGTTCTTAGCGTGGGGTTCACATGTTAGTTAGTGGGGCTGACTAGTTCTCTGGCAAGAATGCCGTGCTCCAGCCTTCCTCCAAAGCACCATCCTCAGAGGGGTAGTCCAAAGCACCACTTTCAGCCGCCTCCTTTGCCGCGGCCCCAATTCTGCTCTGGGGAAACTAGGGTGGGGCAGAGCAGGGCAGCACTGCCTATCTCAGTCACGTGGAGGGCTGTATAAACACCACCGGATGGCTGCATAGTTATCGCTGGGGGAGATGAGCAGGCCGTTGCTCCCATGGTCGCCTTCCCACCACTATGGAAGATAGCCTGGTCCACGCCTTTGGGGGCCTCAGCCTCCAGCAACCCTGCCGTGCCAAAGGCAAGCCCCCCGCTCACCGCTTCAGCAAAGGGGAGAGAGCAGTCTTTTCCAAGGGGAGGAGAAGCCAGGACGGCAGAGCTGTCCATACCAGAGCTGGATGCGGGCAGGGCCGGTGCATGTGTCGCCTTAGGCTCCACTCTTCAATCAAGCTCCGTTATGTGAATGCGCAAGCGTGCGCGCATGCGTACATTTTGCGGCTCCCAGGTTTTTTTGTGTGAGGGAAATGGGTCCAAGTGGCTCTTTCAATTTTTTATGTTGCTGACCCCTGAACTAGACATACCCAATTCCAGCAACCGTTCCTTATTATTATTAGTTTCCATCTATTGTTTCTTATATTGCTTTCTGGTGCTTTGGAAAATAGGTTGATGCCCTCTTCTTCGTGGCAAACCCTTAAATATTGGAACATTGCTATCATGTTACACCAAAGTCACTTTTTTTCTTGGTTACTTTCATCCATTGTTTCTTTTCTTGCCTTTTGCTGCTTTGGAAAATGTTTTGGCTTCCTCGTCTTTGTAGGACCTCCTCAAATATTCAGTTTGGAGATTTGATTAGAAAGCTATTAATCTAACCAGGTACATCAAAAGATTTGCAATCAGTGATCTACAACATATTGACTTACTTTGAGGCTTCAGTTCAACTACTCTTAACATTTTGAATGGAGAAATTATTTTAGGCTGGAGCAATGCAATGTATTATGTTTCATCAAGAGTGATTTGCATATAAATAGTCCTCAACTTATGACCACAATTGAGCCCAAAATTTCTGCTCCTAAGTGAGACAGATGTTAAATGAGTTTTGCCCTATTTTACAACTTTTCTTGCTACAGTTGTTAAGTGAATCACTGTAATTGTTAAATTAGTAACATGGCAGTTAAGTGAATCTGACTTCCCTATTGACTTTGCTTGTCAGAAGGCCACAAAAGGGAATCACAGGACCTTGGGACATTGCAACTGTCATAAACATGAACCAGTTGTCAAGAATTCAAATTTTGATCAAGTGACCACATGGAAGCTGCAATGGTCATAAGTGTGAAAACAGTCATAAATCACTTTTCTCAGTGCCATTGTAACTTTGAATGGTCATTAAAGAAATAATTGCAAGTTGAGGACTACCTATACTTCTTAATCTAGTCCCCCCAGGGAATTGCAAACCAACAATATCTGAAAGACTACCTTCCTTCCACTCTACAAGATTTTATCTTCATGTCTGTCCTGAATAGTTTATAGAGATGTTGCTGTGAAACACGACCTTGTGTTTTTCCAGACATTGTATGGAATGCTTTGTGTGTTTTGTCATAAAGAAGAATTATAACATGATAGCAGTCTTCCAATATCTCAGGGATTGCCACAAAGAAGAGGGAGGAGTCAAGCTATTCTCCAAAGCACCTGAGGGCAGGACAAGAAGCAATGGATGGAAACTAACCAAAGAGAAAAGCCACCTAAAACTAAGGAGAAATTTCCTGGTAGTTAGAACAATTAATCAGTGGAACAACTTGCCTCCAGAGGCTGTGAATGCTCCAACACGGGACATTTTAAAGAAGAAACTGAAAAAAATTGAAAAAAAGAGAGAAAAAACAGGATGCTGATTGAACAAGGAGATTTTTGATTGCAAAAATAACTGAGATATGTTTTGGAAATTAGAGGATTTGATCTATTAGATAGGGTACTATATCATCAAATAGAGGTTTGAATATGGCTAAAAGAATAGACAATTGTTAGAAATAAAAAGATTACTATAATTAGAAGGATATGATTTGAAATTAAGTTAGTGTATTTTTTATAAGATGGGGGATATAAAAATTCCAAGAGCGGCTGTATGAGGAAAGCTTTTGGTTACCCAAACATAATTAACTATGATAAAATAAAAATGGATAAAGTTATTTTGCATATTGATGGGAAATTAAAATTGAAAAAAAGTGAAAAAACTGGATACTAATTGAACAAGGAGATTTGTAATTGCAAATACAACTGAGATATGTTTTGTCTAAAAAGATATTATAAACTGATATTACTGATAGTATGTATAATATTAAGAAAATGTGATGAAGAGGTTCATATTTAATAATATAGGTATTAAGTAATAAGTATTTGTCTAGTGTAGAAAAATGAATATTATTGGAAGAAGAGAGGAGTATGGAAATATTGGATGGCGTAGTGTTGAATATCTTGATTGAAAGTTAATAAGTACCACTGAACGATAAATGCATCCAGACAACACGTTGTTTACTGAGCATCTATGATTATAAAACAAAAAAAATCAATAAAATATTTACAAAAAAAAGAGACTGGACAGCCATTTGTCTGAAATGGTATGGGGTTTCCTGCCTGAGCAGAGGATTGGATTTGATGACCTCCAAGGTCCCTTCCAACTTTATTATTATTATTATGGATCATCGCACAATCAGCCAGATGTTCAGACTGGATTTGGCATTTTGTCTACCTATTGAGTCCTTATCCAGGACCTGGGATAGGCAGATGTGGATGTTTGATGGTATTACAGATATCGTCACAGGATGGAAGCAGTTCCTAGTAAGGCCGCCTTTTGCAATTGACTAATAGCGAATTTGTCAATGCCAATAGTGTTCAAGTGGTGCTCCAGTTGTTTTGGGATTGCACCCAAGGAGCCTATTACTATTGGTACTACCCTTACTTGCTTTTGCCACAGTCTTTCTATTTCTATTTGTAGGTCTTTGTATTTTGTCATCTTCTCCAGTTCTTTCTCATCTATTTTGCTGTCTCCAGGCACTGCCACGTCCATTATCCAGACTTTTTTGTCTTTCTTATCGACAATTGTTAAGTCTGGGGTGTTATGTTGCAGGTGCTTGTCTGTTTGAATTCTGAAGTCCCAGAGCAGTTTAACTTTATCATTTTCTATGACTTTCTCTATTTTATGATCCCACCAGTTTTTGCTTACAGGCAAATAGAATTACTTGATTATTTATATTTTATAAATATAACTCTAGGATTGCCCAATTTTAGAACAACTCTGTGTTCTTACAAATTAAAAAAGAAAGAAATATCATAATATCATGAAAGATGATAGTTGGCCAGAAAGAACAATAAAATCCTTTGCTGTGCCTTTCCTAGAAATGTGATAATCTTTGCTTAAACACAAAACAAATGAAGCATAAATGTTGCTATTTTTATTCTTAAAAGGCAGAGTACTACAGTATTAATCAAAATACTTTAAAATGAGAATTTGTACTTCAAGAGTGAGAGAGTGAATGGGAAATAGAGAGAAATGGAGAAATGCATAAGAATAGATAGAAAGTATTTATTTCTCAGATTGTATTGAGCTTTGCCGCACCATTCTATACAGGCACAGACTTCAAAAGTTATTTTTGGCATTGTTTGTTCTCCAGCATGATTGGATGGAGAACCAACGGATGGGTTGTCTTAATCTATCTGCTCCGATTAGACTAAGTCTGAAATTTAGTAACGCCCCCTCTGTGCCAATTGCACCCCAGTTTTAGACTTAGTCTCTTTGCTCTAAGGCGCGTTTTGTCTTCGCTCCTGGAGCAGAAGACTTTGTATTTTCTTTCTTATTCCTTTAGCTTAGTGCTAATCCCATTTTATTAATAGATTTTGACAAGAAAATTTTTTTTCTAGTGATCATCCATCCCCAGCCTACAGCCTAACAGGCTGACAGGCTGACAGACCTTTCCCTTCGGAGAAAACCTTCCCTTTTTTCCTTTCTTACTTTGAGAGCTTTCCACCTTAAGAATCAAGCTCGTAATTGAATTTCCAGAAGGAAGAGAAATCTCCTACCAGGGGCCGTTCCTCTGCTTCAGAGGCTCCGTTTTTGATAACCGCTGCTCCGACGAGCTCCCTGCTGCCAGCTGATCGTTGGAAGATGCGAATTGCGCCCGCTGACAGCCTGCGACTCCGGAGGCAGGGTAAGCTTGCCATTTGACTGGGGGGCTCCGCAAGCGATGACGAGGCTTGTCAGGCCTGGAGGGAGCCTTTTCTAGGTCCCTCGGCCTCAGCAGACCGCCCCAGCAGCAGGAGAAAGTTTTTGGCACCGATCCAATTTTCGGAGCCTGGAGGTCTTACTAGGCCTTGGCCTGCCTCAGCATCTCTCAGCTGGCCTAATTGTCATCCATCCGCTGCATTAGGAGCCCAGGCGATTCCTCAGAACGAGGGCTCATCGCAGCTTAGGCCTCAGGCCTCAAGGCCTTCTTCTAACAGCCGTTTTTTGGGCGCAAATTTGGTGGCCGCCATTTTGAATTGACTCACGGTGGCCATTTTGTGACTGGCTGAGGCCTAGACTGCCTGTAGCTGACTACTGAGGGCAGTTTATCACCACCTGAGACAGAGGCCTCTAAAATTGACTAACATCATCTCCACAGACAGATTGGATTGGGGAGGGCCAGCTCGCTCCGGAAGACGCAGTGCCCACCAACCCCCATTGCCCACGCCCCCTCACCGGGCCGGATCATCCCTTCGGGCTCCCTTAGTAAGTTTACAACGCCGAGGGGAGGGCGTTTTTGCTAAGGTTGAGCCCAAGCAGATTCAGCATGGCAGAGAAAGAGCCGGCCAAGAGGAAGCATCCAACAGAGGCAGGTGGAAAGAATACCACCAAGCGAGCCAGGTCAAGCAGGGAGACCAATAAGCCACAGATGAGGGAGGAGAAGTCCCAAAGACTGAGAGCGGCCTCCGCAGGTCAGACAGACACAACAGGAAGGTCCATTTTTGAACCTCTTTCCTCACATTGTGCCTCAACCCCAGGGTCCTGGTCTCCCCCCAGGGGAATTCCCCAATCAGAATCAGCCACAAGAGTGGTTTCAGGGATGGCCACAACTGGCCAGGACACACTTAACTTGGGGCCCCAGGCCACATTCACCCCCACTGCAGCAGGGCTTCGCCTTCCCGAGAACCAGGCTTTGAGTCAGGACTATCTTCAGTCCATGATAGCACAGGCTGTGGCTCAATTTATGACCTCCAACACCCCACAGCCACCCTCCCAATCCATGTACCATCCCCACTCTCCAGAGATGATGGATGATCCCTCATCAGATCTGGAATCAACAGGGGCTGAACCATCTGGCCTGATTATGTCTGAGGACGAGGGCATCACTCCATCTGACCCCACCCCTCCTGTCGGTCTCTTTGACCATTCATTCTTTAATTCCCTGCTACTCAAGGCCTGCACCACTGCAAACCTCCCCCAAGAGCAGGAGACCCCACCTACAACATCCAAGGGTCCCCACGCCATATACACTGAGCCCTCAGTCTCGCAGAACCATATTCCCTGCCCTCTCCTTTTTCTGAATATAGTTCAAAAACAATGGGAGAACTTAGGATCCCTCTCAGGTCCTAGTGCAGTAGAGAGAACATTATTCAATGTTGCCCCCTCTCTGGCCTCCCTATTGGAGACTCCTGAGATTGATGAGCCCTTGAACTCATTGTTCCCCAATGCTAACATCCCTGGGGATATAAATGAGGCACTTAGGGCAGAAGATAAAAAGATTGAGTCAGCACTATGCAGGTCCCACCAGGCATCAGCCTGGGCAACAAAGGCGGCAACATCCATGGCCTTCTTTGCCAGGGCTTCGGTCCTATGGTTATGGGAGCTCCAGGATATGACCCCCCCGGACCAACTCAGAGCTCACCAGAATCTGGGTAAGCTAGTGGCCACATCTCAATACCTAGCCGACGCTTCCCTGCACATGGCCCGGACCATCGCGGCAGACATCTCCGCACGAAGGCTCCTTTGGCTCACGAACTGGCGAGCAGACACCAAGGCCAAGTGGCATCTGGCCTCTAAACCTTACACAGGTGGACATCTTTTTGGTTAGGCACTAGAGCCATACCTAACCGAAGGTAAGGACAAACGTAAAACTTTGGTTAACACAACAAAGAAAGGAGACAGGCGTTCGGGGAACAGCATGTCGCAGAGTAATTACAGAAGGCAGCCCTTTCGGCCAGCTCCATCCTGAGACTAGGCCCAGGCTTCTCGATCCTCCTTTCAGAGACAGGAACGGCAACAAGTTCATTCAGCATACAGAGGCAGATCACAGTTCCAGACCAAGCGACCCTTTTGAGGCACAGGGGGCCGTTCCTTTAAACGAGGCAAGTGATCTCGCAGTCTCACCTCCCATAGGAGGCAGGCTGGCCCTTTATTCCAGCACTTGGGCAGCCACCACTACAGATGCATGGGTGTTAGCCACCGTCACCCAAGGTCTGAGGCTAGAATTTTGTTCCCACCCACCTCACAGATTCCGCTCTTGCCCTATTCCAACGAGCAGGACCAGAGCTGATCTTATGTCAGAAGCCATAGCTCATTTATTACAAATACAAGCAATTGAACCAGTACCACAAGACCAAGAAGGACGAGGGTTTTACTCAAACCTCTTCGTCATTCCCAAGACTTCGGGGGGCTGGAGGGCAATTTTAGACTTGAAAGGTCTAAACCTTTACTTGAGATATAAGAAATTTAAGATGCAATCACTTCAATCAATCTTGGCTAGCATCAGACAAGCTGACTTTCTTACCTCGATAGACCTGACTGAGGCATGTTTGCACATTCCTATTTTTCCTGACCACCGCAAATTCCTCAGATTCAGTTATGCCCGACGCCACTACCAGTACAGAGCCCTATCATTTGGCCTCTCATCTGCACCGAGAGTATTTACAAAGGTACTGGCAGTGCTCGCAGCCCACCTTAGACAAATTCCCATCAGAGTTCAATGCTATTTAGATGACATACTAATTCAGTCATCATCATTCCAAAATGCTCAGTCAGACCTCGCCCTAGCCATCAAGGTTTTTCAGGAGCACGGTTTTTCTGTTAATTTCCAGAAAAGTCATACCGTACCAACAACTCGGCTCCTCCATTTGGGCGCTGTTATAGACACAGACAATTGTAAGGTCTACCTATCTCAAGACCGACGGAACTCTATTCAGACCCTTGTACGTCAAATCCGCAAGGACAGAGTAGTCACATTGGCATCCTTATCACAACTACTGGAAGATGGTGTCCTGCATGCAAATTGTGCCATGGGCACGTCTCCATGCCAGAGAATTACAGTGGCTTCTCCTTCCATTTCAGAGACTTCACACCAGCACATCCCACCAGAAGGTCCGAGTTCCACGGTCGGTGTTGAACTCCCTTCGATGGTGGGACTCTCCGGCACTGTCATGGGGAATAGAATTCAAAGAACCAGACAGGATCACCATCACCACAGATGCAAGTCTGTTTGGGTGGGGGGCACACCTCCACACACACTGGGCCCAGGGTCAGTGGTCCAGGCAGGATCTAAAGAACAATATAAACTGGCTGGAACTCAGAGCCATACACATGGCCCTAAAGAGATTCAGCAGCTTAGTACAGGGCCAGCATGTCCTGATTTTAACCGACAACATCACAGCCAAGGCCCATGTCAACAGACAGGGGGGAACAAGGTCCAAGCCTCTCATGCAGGAGGCCAAATTGCTGGGGTCTTGGGCGGAACTGAATCTTGCCTCCATCAGGGCGGAGCACATTTCTGGAGTGGCCAACCAGCAGGCGGACTCACTGAGCAGAGTCACCGTGGACCATTCCGAATGGCAGCTGGATCCGAAGGTCTTCAGAGAGATTGTGGACAGGTTTGGTTCCCCAACCTTAGACCTTTTTGCCTCCCCAACCAACTCACAGCTTCCCAGATTCCTTTCCAGGTTCCCGTCTCCATCAGCGGAAGGAACAGATGCACTCCGCAGTCCCTGGTCCAGGAAACTACTCTATGCCTTCCCTCCCCTACCGCTTCTACCTGCCACGATCAGGAATATCCTTCACGAACAAGCAGAGGTCCTCCTGGTTGCGCCTCATTGGCCGAGACGATCGTGGTTCGCCGACCTGATGGAGCTCTCCGCATCCCCTCCATGGAGGATTCCAGCCAACCGGATCTCCCTCATTCAGGGGGAGCTACGCCATCCGGACCCTCAATGGCTCCAGTTAACCGTCTGGCACTTGAGAGGCAGGCATTAGGCCAAGACTCATATTTGTTAAGGGTCATAGCCATGATCCAGCAATCCAGGCGACCCTCGACGAATAGAATATACGATGCCACGTGGGAAAGCTTCTGTAATTGGTGTTTAGCTCACAAAATTGACCTATTGGCGGTTTCAGTGCCAGTCATCTTGGAGTTTCTGATGGATGGTCTGGACAAAGGGCTTTCCACAAGCACCATCCGTAGGCAGGTAGCAGCACTTGCCACAGTTATTTCCTGTGGCAATGAATCCTTAACACAGCACTCTATGATAAGCTCCTTCCTAAAAGGAGCTAACAACGCCAGACCACCAACTGTACATAGATACCCCTCCTGGGACTTTCATCAGGTTTTACAGGCTCTTGTTTCACCACCCTTTGAACCTATTGACACTTGTTTGTTCAAACATTTATCAATGAAGGTGGCATTTCTTGTTGCTGTAACTTCAGCCAGAAGGATATCTGAGCTGGCTGCCCTGTCAGTAAGGAAGGACCTGTGTATTTTCCATAAGGACAGGATAACCCTTAGGTTAGACCCCCTCCTTCGTGCCCAAGGTTAATTCCCTGTATCATAGATCTCAGGAAATAGTTTTGCCGGACTTCTGTCCTAACCCATCTAATGACATAGAGGTTCAGTGGAACAAATTGGATGTGCGCAGGGCTTTATATTGTTATATACAGAGAACCTCATCCTTCTGCAAACAGAGGCTCTGTTTGTGTCATTTCACCCTTTGTCATTAGGACAAAAGGTTTCTTCACCCACTATAGGCAGGTGGATTAGAGCTTGTATCTCTCTGGCATACCAGACTCAGTCACTGCAAGCTCCCAGGCATATCACGGCCCATTCCACCCGGGGCGCAGCTACTACAGCTGCCTGGTCTACTCAGGCCTCCGTAGAGGAAATTTGTAGAGCAGCAACATGGGCATCACCCTCTTCCTTTGTCCGTCACTACAAGATGGATATTTATGCCTCTTCTATGGCTTCATTTGGCCGCAAGGTTCTAGAGCACGCATTAACGTTGGATGGCACCCAGGCCCAATCTAATTTCCCACCCTAGGGACACTGGGCTTTGGTATGTCCCATCCGTGGGTTCTCCATCCAATCATGCTGGAGAAAGGGGCGTTGTCTTACATGAACGCCTTTTGTCAGCATGATGATGGAGAATCCACTCCCTCCCATTAGGTCAGTTGTCCTGGTTCCCATATTGTTCAGACGCATCGGACTAAAGTCTGAGTATCGCCTTAGCCTAAAACTGGGGTGCAATTGGCAGAGAGGGGGCGTTACTAAATTTCAGACTTAGTCTAATTGGAGCAGATAGATTAAGACAACCCATCCATGGATTCTCCATCATCATGCTGAGAAAAGGCGTTCAGGTAAGACAACGCCCCTTTCTTATTAATTGTCCTTTGCTATTTAGATCAGGTCTCAAAATGATGATATAACATTTTGGAGCAAAGATGCAACTCAGTAATCCAGTGCTGGAAGCCAAAATGGAGAAGATCTCCACAGCCACCATGTATTTCCCTTTGGTACTTAGATAAGTTGGGACAAAAGACAACCATACACTGCAAAAGATCAACATACTGAAGGTTATAAATTTGGCTTCGTTAAATGTGTCTGGCAATTTCCGAGCAAAGAAAGCTACCATGAAGCTGATGACAGCCAGAAAACCCAAGTAGCCCAGAATATAATAAAACATGTTGCCTAATCCTTCATTACATTCCACTACAATTTCTTCAGGCAGAGTTGTCATATCTAAATTTAGAAATGGAGGATCAGTACTCAGCCATATCACACAAATACATGTTTGAATAAGTGAGCCACACAAAACAATAGCAAATGCAAATCTTTTCCCTACCCATTTCCTTATTCCAGCTCCTGGTTTAGTAGCCATGAAAGCAAGAACCACTATGATTGTTTTGGCCAGGACAGAAGAAACAACCACTGAGAAGATGATCCCAAATGTAGTTTGTCGGAAAAGGCAAGTCAGTAACTGGGGGCAGCCGATGAACAACAGAGAACAGAGAAAGCAGAGAAGGAGTGAAATAAGGAGTATGTAAGTGAGAATTTGGTTGTTAGCTTTGACAATGGGAGTCTTCCAGTGCTTAATAAAGATTCCAAGCACCAAGACTGTGGTTGTAGAAAGAGCAAGAGCCACAACAGACAAACCTATGCCTAGAGGATCAAGATAACTCAGGTAATTTACTTCCTTGGAAAGGCATTGATTTTTTTCTTTGTTAGGATATTGATCTTCAGGGCATTTGAAGCAGTCATTCATATCTTGGAGAAAGGGAGAGAAACAGAGAGGACATAAAATGGTGCTATCATCCTTGTAGATTTGATCTAGATTTTCTCATACTGTGAAACAATGTTATTAGTTATAATACAATGTAATTAATAATTAGGGAAATTCCAAAATATTCTTTTAATTTAGGACAGAACCTAGGGTCCTTGCAAGTGGAATCCTTCTGATGAGCTTGTCCTGAAATTCCCAAACTGGTTTTTAGTGGATAAATTGGTTGCATTTGGCAATTAATTAATTAGGTATACTGTAACTAATTGATATATTGTAAAAGAAAACACTAGTAAAAGAAAAAAACACTAATCCAGTTTTTATTGAAAAACATTTACAACCCTTTATGCATTTCCAACCCGCCATTGCATAGGAAAAATGAATTCTACTAAGAAGCTGAATTCTAGGGCAGTTGAGATAGGAGCTATCATTAATAAAATGTGAAAACATTTAACATTCTAGCTATCAGTTGT
The DNA here is from genome assembly GCF_016545835.1 of Crotalus tigris. NCBI lineage: Eukaryota > Metazoa > Chordata > Lepidosauria > Squamata > Viperidae > Crotalus > Crotalus tigris. The sequence continues at coordinate 249,175 of NW_024097643.1, forward strand.
TTCATCCTCCCAGTGTTCCATTGATTATTGCCTCTGATTACAGGGCACACTGATCCACAAAATGAAAGTAGCCTGGTGCATTAGGCCAACTCTGCTTAGATGATGATTCAGTGTATTTGGATAAACTATGATGATGTCACACATCAAGGAAGCAAATTATATAATTTGCAACAGTCACACCAGGTCATTTTAATGACAGTCAATATGAAATTTGCACCACTTGGACAAACGGTTGACTCCAATCCTACAGGTCTTTAGGAAGGTGGATAAGATATTATTTCCCCCCCAAGTTTTGGGATCCCAATGTGAGAGTTATAGCAGTTTTCATTTTTCTTTATCATTTTATTGCTTGATATGCTTTAATGTCTTATGTTATTCTGTTCCAATTATGTCATGATTTTTGTCTTTTGTACACTGTTCAGAGTTACATAGTTTGGGGGGATGAGAAGCAGAGTCACTTAAGTTAAGAACCAATAAAATTATATAATAAATAAATTTGGACCCAATACATATCTCTGCCTAACTCCTCTCCTTATTGCTATTTTTTTAGTGATATATCCTTGATTATTGCACCTGGTATTCAATCTTATATTTTCATGAATATTAATGAGCAGCAGAAACAAACTTTTGTCTATTGTGTATTCAAATTTATACTGCAGTTTAGATCTAAATCTGGTATCAAAAGCTGACCTAAAGTAGGTGTTGTAGCACCATAGCATGGTCTAATGTTGATTGGCCTGCTCTAAACCCAGCATGTTCATCCCTCCAAGTGTCTTCAAATACAAACCAGTCACTTAATTTATCTTGCAGATGTTTAGCCTATATTTTGTTGATCAGACTTAATGAACTATTTGGTCAAAGTTAGATGGATCATGTCTTTTGATCAAATCCCAATTTTTTGGTATAATGGAACAGCAAGTGAAGCTAACAATCTATTGCTATGAAAGGTGAAGCTAACAATCTATTGCTATGAAAAATGAAAACCCCCATTCCAAATTATTTTTTATTACTTGACATGTACCGTAATAAAATCTGAATTAGGGGCTTTCCTACATTTCAGCTGTTTAATTGTATTTCTGAATATGGGGGCCAATTGGGAAGAGAGATCACATCCAGCTCCAGATTCAGCAAGAATTTTTCAGGTATAGAAGCAGAATGAACTTTGATTATTTATGAAGCATTTTTTCACCATACATTCTTATAACTCACATCAAAAGTATAGCATAACACGGGAAGTATTCATATATCTTCCTCTTCCATCATGCTGTACAATAAAACTAAATTTATGACATATATGTTTTATTTGTAGTTTATATTATGGTGTTCCCTACCTGTCTGGTTGGAAATCTTTCCTGATGGGCATTCAACACAACTATAGCAGCAAAATGGTTCCCCTTCTTTGCTTTGTCTGCTATAGCCTGGAAGACAGCGGTGGTTACACAGAGACAAGGGCACAACCTGCCCATGGGAAAGAAAAATCCATTTATCCACATTTGTTATTTAGTTAAGCTTCAACATGGTGTTGTACTCAAATCGTGGTATCATGGACTTTAGGGTGATTTTGTGCCCAAAATATTGTTAACCCATGGAGGATGAGAACCTTCACTCCCAGATTGTAGGTATTGGTTTTGAATTCTATCAAATGCTATGGATAGAAGCAACACTGGTTGAATACTTCATTCTAGCCTTCTCTATCTTGGTAAGGAAATTGATAAACAGGTATCAACATAAATTCCCAGGGTTTTCAGCAATATCTGAAAACTTACTCATTGACTGTATGGACATTCTTATCCCAAAAGTGTTTTTTTTCTCCAAAAGGCAATAGGGCTTTATTGGGTGTTTTTCTTTGAAAATGTTTTGCTTCTCATCCAAGAAGCTTCTTTGGAATAACCATGACCTGGATGATTGAGAACCCCTATAGACATTATGGACTTTCTTGCTCTCTCTCTCTTTTTAAAACCACTGTTAGTTTTGAGAATCTACATCTAATACCTCTAAACATATAATTAATATCTTTTTGACATCTTTCTGTAACCCCAAGGACTAGATGTTTTGAAACGCTTTCTGTTATTTCTTACATTTATATTCTACTTACATAATCATCTTTTTTCCCCTGCAGCAAAGTAGAACGAACTGAAAGATAGTGTCTGTCTCCAAGCCACCCATGGCTGAGAATGGATTTGAATCTGACTCTCTCAAATTTTAGTTCAAACTCTTCATCGTATATCATACTTTTACATTTTCACATGATTTATTCACAAACATTTTGTTCAAAGATAGTGTTATAACCCATCTTATAGGAAATGGACTCATGAGGAAACTGATGTGATGGAATGTGCACCTGAAGAAGTAGTGGGGTTTAGGAGAGTTTTGGCAATACAGAGCTTTCTCAGAGAAAGGCCTGGATTAAGTCCTGAGTTGAATAGAGGAAATTAAAGTAAACAATAATAATAACAACAACAAGAACAACAACAATAACAATAATAATAAAGTTGGAAGGGACCTTGGAGGTCATATAGTCCAACCCCCTGCTCAGGCAGGAAACCCTATACCATTTCAGACAAATGGCTGTCCACTTTTTTCTTAAAAACTTCCAGTGTTGGAGCATTTACAGCTTTTGGAGGCAGATTGTAAGTAAACTCACCCTAGAATCTCTCATGATATATCTAGTAGGTTAGAAATAGCTTTAGTTTGCCAAGATTCTGTCTTGTAAGCAAATAAATATGTAAATATGTAAGCAAATAAAGGATTGAACTTGATTGAATATTGCTGTGTCCTCTCTGATCTTGAACCTGAGTCTAGGTTTGGGGGATCTCAACTTGTTTGCTCCACATTTACTTTTATTTACTTTTTATTTACCAAGCTACTTGTTTTGTGCCCCTCCTTGGCATTTCATTCAACTCATGGTGTCTTATGTCCATCATTTAGTTCTGTAATGATATTTTCTTATTTGACTTAACCAATCAGAGGAGAGCTGCAAGGATTTATGAAATGGGGAAATGTGTTACTTACAATTCCCATAGCTGACCGTAACCCTTAATGAGGATGAATGTGACTCAAACATGCACGAGGTTTAGTGAAGACGCAAACTTTATATCTTGGTGTTTAGTCCTACCTCTCCAAATGTATAATGCCAGGTGATAATCTTCTCATTAATAGACAACTGTTTGTCCCATGGAGCTTGAGGATCCATTTTCCCAACTTTCACTTTTAAGAAAGATTGATTTGGAAAAGTTATCCAGTTGATAATATCAAATCCACCTACTAATTCATCATTCTCATTAAAAAACAAGATGTCTCCGGCGGAGTTGTTAAATGAGATCTCCTTCAGAAAAGGGTGGATCTTTAGGTAAAGAAAACCAAGGGTAGGTTTCACAAAATTGTATTTACCTGTTTATTTCTGAACTACAGTACAGTACCATTGACAGTAGCATCCACTTTTGAAACATCTCAACAGTTTGCAATAGATGTACCTACTGAAAATCAAGGCACTAAAATAGTTAAATTTATAATTCAGAAGAACAAAGGAGAAAAGTAGCAATAATAATTAAAATTAGCAATATAAGCAATTAAAGTCTGGTATACAAGTTTAGGTGTTTCAGCATCAGCTCCAAAACCAGTTCTGTCCTCTGAGTCTGAAAACTGTTAAGCAGCAAACTAGTGGTAGAGTGCCTACTTGTGTTTCAGGTTTCATACACAAGTTTATTTCTCACCCATGATTGAACAGTGGATTCACTCTGTTTATTTTGTATCAGCCAGACCTTACTGAGGAGTAAAACTAGCTTCTTTGAGAGACTGAATCTCTTCTTCAAGATCTAACTGCTGACAAGGCCTCTGAAAAGGGGTAGAATCATTAAATTATTCATCTCTATTCCATTGGAATGACTTAATGGTCTATCTGTGCCAAATTGTCTATTACCCGCCAAGTCATGACACAAATTAAGAAGTATGGGACAAAGGTTAAGAAGTATGATGACATTGGGACCCATATATTGTCATTTGATGGCATTTGCAGATTGTTGTAGGTGCCTATGCTAGGAATGTAAATTAATTATTTTAGATTTAATTGCTTTTCATCCCACTATAAGCTCATGAAGGAAACTAGCTTTGAAGGAAAAGATGTTGCAGAGAAACAGTAGATGGGGAAAAATGATCCCTTTCAGTTTGGGTAGTTTGTCCGTACTCAAATGAACAGGTATATATTCAACTGCTTTTTGTATAATGACTTGGTGAGTAATCAAATTCTTTAGAGTTTAATGACTGAACCACAGTCCTACTTGGTAGGAATAACACATATTCTACCTCCTAAATTGCTATCTACTCATTAAAAAGGTAGGCTTGCTTAATGTGAAGGACATTACCTGAAAATGTTGTAATTTGGAAGACTCAACATAGTGTTCATCAATCCCCAATCTGTGTTTACTTCTGGATGAATATATAGCATGGAAAGCATGAGCCACAGCATAGATTGCATTGTAGATGCTGTAGCTTTGACTAGTCATCTGCATTTCAAAAAGAGGTCCAGGAATGTTCTCCAGCTGCTCATTTCCAGTGCAGGATGTCAGCTGATTCTCCCTTGTACCTGCATCTTCAAATGCACAGTCAAATGTTTGTTCCCAGAAAAGCTTGACAAAGCCATCCGCTTCAGAACCTGGATTCAAATTGTGAAGGAAATTTTGGAAATCCTTCACCTCCTTAGAATGAATTGCAAATGATAAGGCTCCATGGAAAATCTGTATACTTATCTGTCTGTGAAATGTTTCAGATGAGAAATCCCAAGGAGCAGTCACAACCCACACTTTGTCAATAGGATGTAATTCAAAATTGTCAACCATGAACTCCAACCAATGAATAGCCAACATGGCGTGTGTATCCGCCTTTGCAATAACTACACTGGCATTTGACTTATGGAGAGATAGAAGTATATTCTTTAATTGATTGACCAGTTTATCCAGGTGAAAAAAATACTCATGTTTAGGTGTTCTCTCTGTGAAGGCTATACAGATCTCTCTCTCAAAAAGCAGATGTGTTAAGGTCTGCACAAATATTTCCCCTTTCTCATCTCCTAGAGCAATGATCCCAACCCATTTCCATTGAAAATATAATAGAAGCTGGACAAGTCCATTCACTGATAAGTTTCACTAAGAGTCATCTGGTATATGAAAGCAAGTTGATATTTTTCTCTTACTGCTGGAGAAAAGAAGTTATAGGTGACCTAGAAAAGATTAGAGAGATTTTCATCATTGGGTTAGCAGAGTTTATCCATTTGTTTGACACCTATATTTTTTTTCTCATTTTCAAGAATTTCAGACATTTTTAAAGAAAGGCAATGAAGACAATATGATGTATCATATGATGTTGGACTGGCAGTGAAGAGATCTAGGTTCTAATTCCTCATCAGTAATTTATTTATTGGTAATTTTTGGTAATTTATTTATTGGTAATTATTGGTAATTTTGGGACAATTGTTCTTTTTAGCCAATCTACTTTACAGGGTTGGTACTAGGGGTGGGAGGGTTAGAAATGTGAAATTCTAGAAAAGGTGGAATATATAGTTAACAATGCACACAGAATGTCATCCCATTTTAAACTTTTATTCCTATTTTAACTGAGCATTGGGCCAAAAGACCTTATATCGAAAAAATTCCTCTAATATATAGTTCCAAAATGGAAGAGGAATGAGAACAACAGAATTTGTTTCACTTAGGGGGATCTCAGACTTGTTTTCTCTACTAGATTTACCAGTTTCTTTCAATTTTTGTTTTCCTTTTAAGTCATTTTAATCTCCAGAATTCTGAAATTCTAATCTGCTTTCAAGGGATTTTATATTATGTTATTAGAGAAAGATCAATGCTGGATCTTGTTAAATCCCATGAAATAGCTGGATACTTCCAGTTCATCTGAGGGCTATCCAGAGTTGGCATGGTATGAGCTGATGTCATTTGAGGTGGGATTTCAGGTGGTTTAAGGTTTAAGGGGTGAATTAGATGTTTTCTTCAAATCCAATACTGCACACTTTGATATAGAAACTATTTTTATAAAGGCAAAGAAAAAATCTATACTGTTGTGCTGTACCTGGAATCTCAGGGGAGACTATTATATATTGTATAATATATTTTGTAAGATTAGGCATTGTTTTCCCAATCTCTACCAAATTTGCTGGAAAGATATCATATTAATGTTTAGTATCCTTGCCTGAAGATTATGCCATTCAAGTGTTCCTGATCATCACTTTCGTAAACTATCAAAACTGGAATGGAATGGAGTGGAATGGCATGGAAAGGAAGGAAGGAAGTCTTGTCATTGCCTCATTTCACAAGTTTGATAGGTAAATAGTGAAATAGAAAGAGAGATAGATGGAAAGATACTATTTCCCAAAGTAGCCTGCAATTCTTGCTTACTTTGACAGTTTCCCACTCAAGTCTTTACAAGGTCCAGCTCTGTTTAGCTTTTGAGAGATAACAAAATTCACTGAGTGCTGCTAGGAGTAAGTGACTCTAGTTTTTAGCTGACACACCAGCTTTATTATTGCCTTTTTTCCAAGAGTTTGATGGGTAGCTAGATAGTGAGATAGAGAGTGTTGGATGGATACAATTTCACAAAGTAGCCTACAATTCTTGCATATTTGACAATTTTCCACTCATGTCTTAACAAAGTCCAACTCTGTTTGGCTTTTGAAACCTAACAAAATTCACTAAGCGCTTCCAAGGCCGAATGACTCTATTTTTTAGTTGACACACCACTTCAGATTGGATTGTTGCAATGATCAGGATTCTTTTGCAATTCTTTGAAGCAAAGTGATTTAACACTTTCCCCGCACCAACATCAATTTAAAAGGGTTTATTCTTCAGCTAAAAACCCAAATATTTTCTATTTTTCAGTCTCTCTTAAATCTCCCTGTCAAGTGAACAAACAAAATAAATTTGAATTGCCATAATAATATTATTTTCAACTTATTACACTCTGGTTTCTCTCAAGTGGACTTTTTATTTTCACACTGGTTATTTTCATTTTACTGATAGAAACTTTCATTATCTCTACCATCTTACCTGGGAAATTTTGTAGAGAGTTAAGATGGAGGCCATGTATAGAGTGATTTCAGAATCAAGACCCCCAATGGCTGCTATCAGATTCCTTTCAACATCACACTTGTAATTGGGGACCGTCTTGTTATGGCGAGATACAAGGTTCAGCGTATTTTGATAAGCCATGCGTGCACTGAAGTAACTTTCATAGATCTGGAACCCCAAGGTGATGTTGGGTAAAAGTTTTAGGTTCTCATTGATCTCATTCACAGCAAACACCATTGACAGAACATGCTGATAATTCTTGGGCACTGTGCTAGAACAAGAAGAACATTGTATGTATGCACACACAATCTTGTACAGTTGCTGGAATCATGCTCCTGTTTAACACCCATAACGGGTATACATAACTTATAACAAAATGGTTGCAGCTAGAGGTTGTTGTACTTTAAAATAATTTTGTAGTTTTGAAATATATATATTTAGAGTTGTATGGGCAGAATACCGATGGAAGGAAGGGAGGAAAGAAGGAAGGAAGGAAGGAAGAAAGGAAGGAAGGAAGATGTGCTAAGGATCAAATGAGTTCCCTTACTGCACTGCATTCTATTCTTCCTCAGATGTTATTTAACTAAATGAAGGAATGTCCAGTCAGCTAGGATACATTAGAAAATACTGTCTAGCAGCAAGAATTAACCTAGAGGATATTCTATTTTTAGAATACAAGATGTTTTCGAATGCTTAATTTATATATTATATAAAAGGCAATATGAGGAACTATGGATAAAAATAAAAGTCATTGTGAAAACAGAAGTGGTATAAATACATTTTCAAAATTTTAAAGAAGCTTTCAGGACAAGCTATCATGGAAGTATGAGAAAATGGAGGATGAAAGCCTTGGACGACAGAAAAGATATATATAATTGAATGTAGACTGCCATATCAAGAAAATTGAGAGGTCAAAATGGGAAAGATGTAAGACAAAGATGCACATTCTCCATTTAACTGTGTACTGTATTTTCTAGCGTATAAGATGACTTTCTAAACCATGCAAATCGTCTCCGAAGTCGGGGGTCATCTTATATGCCGAGTCGTCTTATACGCCAGAAAATACGGTAACTTATATTTGAAATTGTTATAAGAGTGACAGGATTAGGCATGATGACAGTAGGATCAGACTTTGAAGTTGATCTCACTAAAATTCCTACTAGTTGGACTAGAAGACCTCCAAAGTCCTTCCCAACTCTGTTATTCTGTTAAATGGAAGTAGCAAGCAGTCTCCAATAGAAAAACTGCACCATGTGCCATATTTCAAACTGAGAGCAAATGAGGGGTTTTTTGGGATGTATTTGTACTAACTTTTAAACAAAACTTCCTTTCTTCCTCCCTTCTTTTCTTCCTTCTTTCCTCCCTTCTTTCCTTCCTTCCTCCCTTCCTCCCTCGCTCCTTTCCTTCCTTCCTTCCTGAAAAAAGTGATATTTTAAAAAAACTTCATTAGGCCAGGCTTATATTTGTTGATGGCTTTGTTTATATGAACAAGATGAGCTTTGTGTTCTATTAAAAAGCATAAGACCACATTCCTTTGTTTCTCATATCTACTTAGGGTGATTATTCAAACTTTAGTCCTTTTTATCAGAAAGGGAAAAAAAAGATTTCCTTACGTATACATGTCTTCAACCATTGTCTGTGGATTGTCAGTGAAGGACAATGGATTGAATTTTGGCGTGAAGAGTTGAGAAAAGATTGCACCAATGATGAAGTCTCCGGGCTGATAATACTCATGTTGAATAGGAAGGGAATAATTCACGCTACATGAATTAGGAATTGGTTTCCCCTCAATCTGTGGAAACACTAAGAGTAGCCAAAAGAAGAGCTTTGACATCTGAAAGGATGAAGAAGTACCTTTTCTTAACACCAAATCCTTTTCCTCAATCTAATACCCAGTATCATACTAAGTGCCACACTTAATGTTTTCCAGACTTCTGCACAATGTCTTCAGAAAATGATAAAAGAAACAGACTGAAATGGGGTTACTATTGCAGGTACCTATAGACTTATAAAGCTTAGTCAGTCTTTCCAGAATAGAAGATAAATCACAGCTCTTTGTGATAATGACAGGAGTTACCATCTCAAGAGTATTATAAACTCCATGGCATCAGGTGCATCAGAAATGAATAAGAAAACATGTTCATCATATCTTGCTAATAGTATCTTAGACATGGAAATCATATCTGGATTTAACATGATGGGTGGGGGAATAACATGGAGTAACTATAGGATATAGCTAAGAAAAAAGTAACTATGTTCCAATATGGTAAGAGGGCACATAGTTTCACAGTAAATATATGTTTTACATCAGAGGTCCCCAAATGTTTCCATTTGGAGGCCTGGAAAGAAAGGGAAGAGCAGGAAAATTTATGTGTGCCTGTGCATGCATGCTTGCGTGCATGCACAAACAGGCTGCTCACATCCCAGTGGTGCTAGTGCCTGTGCACCTGTGCAAATGGAGCCACATGCCCCTGTGGTGCACTAGCATACCATGTGCATGCGCAAATGGGCCGCTAGGACCCACGCAATGCTGATGGTGGCATTAGCCCTCCCACCCAATACTGGAAGCAGTGCTAGTGCCCCTGTGCATACACAAATGGGGCCACTAGCACCAGCACGCATGCATAAATGGGCCCACTAGTGCCTGCATGCAGGTGCAAATGGGACCATTAGCACCCATGTGGAAGCTAGCCCCCTTGCAGCAGCGCTAGCATGAGTGGGGGGAGTGCGTGTACACCAGGCCATGGACTGGTACTGGATGATGGCTCATAGGTTGGAGAAACTCTTTGACTCTAACATTTTTTAAAAAACTATTCTCTCAAATAACAAGGTTTATTTGAGAGAATTCTGCCTAAGGAATTGACTGTTGCAAAATAATTCACATATTCAGCTATAGAATCTGCTTCCATATGAACTTGTAATGACCAGTATATTAGAAAGCCATGCAGAGAATGGAGATCAATGGTTACTAGACATAAGGTTGGTATCATACCTCCAGTACTAGAGAGAGTTTGGTTCTTAAGGACATGGGCACATACATTTTTAAGGTTCTGGTAGGCATCCCTTTGATGGAGTGCATAGTCCTTTGACTTTATCCATTAAATATCTTGTATTGTACTCTTCAATATTTAACATAGTTTGTACCATGACCCCAAAGAACCATAAAATTATTTTAAAGCATCTAAAAATACTTGGATGGGAGAGGCAACATGGGATCCCTTTTTTTGCTAATACTTTCCATTTTAGATATAAATAAATCACCCATTTTTATGTTGATAAATGATTTTTTTCTCAATTTTTCACACCCTCACTTTGTGAAGCAGGTTTGCCAAGAATTCAGGCAGGTTGAAATGTGTTAGCTTCTTATGGCTTTAAATGAAGGAGTCTAGTGTGGAAATTTTGAGTCCAGTGTTTCTCAACCTTATAAATTTTAAGATGTGTGGTCTTCAAATCTCAGAATTCTGCAGGCTCTAGACACCCAAACATTTTTTTTTCTCATCAGGAAATTTCCCCAGACCCTGAGAAGGATTGTTCTTTGTCCATTGTACATCATATATTTTTACTATATGAATTACAACAAAATGTATTTGGGTTTTCCCATATTGTGGGTTTTAACTTTAAGCCATGGTTAGCAGTGTTCCTTTAACTCTACCAGGCATAATAAACAGAACTCATAATTAAACTCCTTTAATTGGAGGATACACAGTATGAAATGGAGGATAAAAGTGAATCTAGAATTAGAGAAAGCATATTATTTTCTTTAAAAATGTGAAGGATTATTATAGGTTCTACAAGATGCAGAGAATGAAATCATTTTTATTCACATCTTTAGGACAAGCTTTGTATTAATTTCTCAGATTGTATTGAGCTTTGCCGCACCATTCTATACAAGTACAGATCTTTCAAAGGGTATTTTCCTTTTTGTTATTTCTTATTAATTGTCCTTTGCTATTAAGATCAGGCCTCAAAATGATGATATAACATTTTGGAGCAAAGATGCAACCCAGTAATCCAGTGCTAGAAACCAGGATGGAGAAGATCTCCACAGCCACCATGTATTTCCCTTTGGTACTTAGATAAGTAGGGACAAATGACAACCAGACGCTGCAGAAGACCAACATGCTGAAGGTAATAAATTTGGCTTCGTTAAATGTGTCTGGCAATTTCCTAGCAAAGAAAGCTACCATGAAGCTGATGACAGCCAGAAAACCCAAGTAGCCCAGAATATAGTAAAACAAGTTACCTGATCCTTCATTACATTCCACTACAATTTCTTCAGGCAGAGTTGTCATATCTAAATTTAGAAATGGAGGATCACTACTCAGCCATATCACACAAATACATGTTTGAATAAGTGAGCCACACAAAATAATAGCAAACGCAAATCTTTTTCCTACCCATTTCCTTATTCCAGCTCCTGGTTTAGTAGCCATGAAAGCAAGAACCACTATGATTGTTTTGGCCAGGACAGAAGAAACAGCCACTGAGAAGATGATCCCAAATATAGTTTGTCGGAAAAGGCAAGTCAGTAACTGGGGGCAGCCGATGAACAACAGAGAACAGAGAAAGCAGAGAAGGAGTGAAATAAGGAGAATGTAAGTGAGAATTTGGTTGTTAGCTTTGACAATGGGAGTCTTCCGGTGCTTAATAAAGATTCCAAGCACCAAGATTGTGGTTATAGAAAGAGAAAGAGCCACAACAGACAAACCTATGCCTAGAGGATCAAGATAACTCAGGTAATTTACTTCCTTGGAAAGGCATTGATTTTTTTCTTTGTTAGGATATTGATCTTCAGGGCATTTGAAGCAGTCATTCATATCTTGGAGAAAGGGAAAGAAACAGAGAGGACATAAAATACATGAGAAGTGGCTGACAGCCTTGTAGATCTGATCTAGATTTTCTCATGGTATAATGCAATATATTTAATTATAATACAATGTGATCAATAATTACGGTAATTCCAAAATACTCCTTTTGTTTAGGACAAAAGCTAGGCTCCTTGCAGGCAGAATCCTTCCAATGAGCTTCTCCTGAAATTCCCAAACTGTTTTCTAGTGAATATTTTGCTTGCAGACTAGTTAAAAACACAAAACAAAACACGAATCCATTTTTCATTGAAAAACCATCCCAACCTTTTAAGCTTTGGGTTACAGTTTTAAAGATTTCTATGGCATAGAAATTCTACTAACCAGAATCCAAATTAAAGAACAGTTGAGATAGGAGCTCTTGTTAAAAAAAAGAAGACTCCCTTTTTACAATTAGTCCCTATTACTGGTAGAGTCAGGATAACTGGATAGAAAATGTGAAAACATTTATCATTTTAGGCAGCAATTGTTTCATCCTCTCAGTGTTCTATTGCCTTATTGGCTCTGGTTACAGGGCACATTCAACCACAAAATGAAAGTAGCCTGGTGCGCTATGCCAACCCTGCTTAGATGAAACCATGATGATGTCACACACCAAGGAAGCACATTTTATAATTGGCAACAATCACATCAAATTATCATAATGAGTCAATATGAAATTTCCACAGAACTAACTGGATGAACAGTTGATTCCAACCCTGTAGGTCTTTAGGTGGTTAAGATGTTGCTTTCTCCCCAGGTTTGGGGATCATGTTTAGTGGGATTTCCAATGTGTGAGTTGTAGAAGTTTTCTTTTCTTTATCATTTTATTGCTTCATATATTTTAGTGTGTTATGTTATTCTGTTCTAATTATTTCAGATACTTTTGTCTTTTGTACACTATCCAGAGCTACATAATTTGGATAAGTGCATACATAAATAAATAAATTTGGGAGGATGAAAAGTAGAATCACTTAAGCAAGAACCAATGAGATTACATAATAAATAAGACAATACACATCCCTGTCTAACTCCTCTTTTTACTGCTATTTCCTTAGTGACCTATCTTTGGTTATTGCAAATGATGTTCAATCTTGTGTTTTCATGAATATTAATAAGTGAAAAGTGTTGGGATATCTTCCTCCTCTCATTCTGCTGTACAATAAAACTAAATTAGTGATATAAATGTTTCATTTGTAGTTTATAGTATGGTGTTTTCTACCTGTCTGATTGGAAATCTTTCCTGACGGACATTCAGCACAACCATAGCAGCAAAATGGTTCCCCTTCTTTGTTTTGTCTGCTGTAGCCTGGGAGGCAGCGGTGGTTACATAGGGACAAGGGCACAACCTGCCCAGGGGAAAAAAGAATCCATTTTAGCCACATTTGTTATTTAGTTAAGCCTCAATGGGGTGTTGCACTCAAATCATGACATCATGGACTTCGGGATGTTTTTATGTTGCTAAGGAAGAAGTTATCCTTAGCTCCCAGATTGTAGATATTGATTTTGAATTTTATCAGTTGCCATGGATAGAAGCAACACTCATTGAATACTTGATTCTAGCCTTCTTTATCTTGGTAAGGAAGTTGGTATTATATTGATACATACAATAGGTACAGTATAAATGTAAATTCTCAGAGTTTTCAGCAATATCTGTTCATTACTTTGCAAAATCATGAATAATGCTAGGCAGAACAATTCTCTATGGGTTTTTTGAAATTCATTTAACAAAAACAAAGTTGCTTCAGAATGGATTTCAAGAGGAAGAAAATTGCAAATAAATGTTCATAAATGAAATGTGATATCCTTGACCTTTTGTTATGACAAGTTGTGAAGGGTTTCTCTTTCATTGTATCTTCCACTGTAGGTCTCCTCAACAGGCCATGGTGATGGACAAAATAATGCCACCTGTATGGTGATGTCACAGCACAACCTTACCCTTACACACTGGTATCCCGACATATGACACAAACATGTAAGTCAGAAGGTTTATGTTATGAAACTATAACATAGGTTTTGTTCTTTGTGCCTCTTCCTACCTCTCCAGTGTCTTCAACAATCTGCAATTGAATTGCTTTTTCACATTTTAGTTTAGTTCAGTTCAGTTTGGTTCACACTCTCACATGAAGATTCCTTCATATTTCACCTCCTGGATTTTTCAATAGCAATAGGAACAACAATAGCAATAGTACTTACATTCATACACTGGTCCATAGTGCTTTACAGCACTCTTTGGGAGGTTTACAGTACCAGTATATTGCCCTCAACAATCTAGGTCCTACTTTTACTGACTTCAGAAGGATTGAAAGCTGAATCAACTTTGAGCCCTATCAGGATTGAACTCCAAGTTGTGGGCAGAGTTAGCCTGCAATACTGCATTCTAACCACTACACTACCACGGTTCTTTTCAAGTAGCAATGCTACTGATGCTGCCTTTTCAAAACTAATGCATGCTTTTGGGACACTGTCCCAAGAATCTCTCTTTCCTCAACTCCATTTTTTCTATATCTAGAACATTTAGAAAAACTATGTACACTCATTATAATTGGCCAGCATCTCAAACCAGAACCTGCTGGATCTTTGACTTTCCAACTTACATATACAATGGATGAGAAAATTTTAAATTACATATCACTTTGTCTTGATTCCCACTCCTTGCTTAGTAACTATCTTTGTTAGTGACCATTGACAAAAATGACAGTAATAAAAAATAATTTTCTAAGCAATGAGCACATTTATGACCAAATTTTGTGTGCCTGGCTATAATGCAAAATGACCCAGTCTACCCTCACCCTCTCCATGGGTCCTTAGGTTTTAATGTCTGATTTTAATTATTTGTGTTTTAATCATATATGTATAGACATATTTTTATGACTGCAAGCTTCCCAGAGTTACCTTATGATAAAATGGGGGGGGGGGCAATAAATTTTATAAATAAAATTAAAATAAATAATGCATGCTGGAGTGAGAGTAATACTGGCACAGTTGTACAAGAGAATTTATCTTGATGAGATAATAACGATCAGTGATCTTTATCTGTCTCTCTCACAGTCATGTGTTCACTTAGTGACCATGTAGCTTAATAACCTGGCTGTTGTAATAGAACATGGTCTCTAAATAAGGAGTGGGCTTCATTTTGTTCTAGATTTATCTGACTTTAAAAAGAATGCCAAGTCTTATTCTACAATACCAATACCAAGTATTGTAGAATTATGAAATTGTTTGTCTTGGACTGTAGAGATCCAGGATTATGTTCTAATCTGAGGGACAGAAGGTCACTGGTTAAGTTTGGAGAACCACTATCTCTTTTGTCTTACCTCTTATGATTGTTGTAGAGAAATAAAATTGGAGAGCTATTTGCACCATTTATTAAAGAGAATGAGTAAGATATAATACACTTAAATGAAATTTATATCAGAAAAGTTTAAATGTGAAGCCCTGTTTGGCCAGAAAGAGGATGTCATTTTAAAAAGAAATGATTGATAATATTATTGCATTAAAAGTTACTTATTGAGAAATGTATGGACTTTCTTTGTCCCAAAGGTGCTTTTTTCTTTGCAAATGTTTCAAAGCAGCTCTAGTTTGATAAGATTCTCTCTATTAGGCTTAAGCTAATAATAATAATAATAATAATAATAATAATAATAATAATAATGATGATGATGATGATGATGATGATGATAAAGTTGGAAGGGACCTTGGAGGTCATTGAGTCCAACCCCCTGCTCAGACAAGAACCCTACACCATTTCAGACAAATGGCTGTCCAGTCTCTTCTTAAAAACTTCCAGTGTTGGAGCATTCACCACTTCTGGAGGCAGGTTGTTCCATTGGTTAATTGTTCTAACTGTCAGGAAGTTTCTCCTTAGTCTAAGTTGCTTCTCTCCTTGATCAGTTTCCATCCATTGCTTCTTGTCCTGCCTTCAGGCACCTTGGAGAATAGCTTGACTCCCTCTTCTTTGTGGCAGCCCCTGAGATATTGGAACACTGCTATCATGTCCCCCCTCGTATTTCTCTTCGTTAAACTAGACATACCCAATTCCAGCAACCGTTCCTTATATGTTTTAGCCTCCAATCCCCTAATCATGTTTGTTGCTCTTCTCTTTCTAGAGTCTCAGCATTTTTTTTACATCGTGGTGACCAAAACTGGATGCAGTATCCCAAGTGTGGCCTTACTAAAGCATTGTAAAGTGGTATTAATACTTCACGTGATCTTGATTCTATCCCTCTGTTAATGCAGCCCAGCACTGTGTTGGCTTTTTTGGCAGCTGCAGCACACTGCTGGCTCATATATAAGTGATTGTCCACTAGGACTCCGAGATCCCTCTCACAGTTACTACTATTGAGCAAGGTACCCCCTATACTATACCTGTACATTTGGTTTGAATTCAATTGGATATTCAAGTGCTATCTCTGGTTCTTTAACCTGATGATTTACAACATATTAGCTCCACATTTACTTGTATCTAAGAGAAGCTACTTCTTTTGTGCCCCTTCTTGATCTTCATTTACCTCAGTGTCTCTTCTGTTCATCATTTAGTTCTGTATTGATATTTTGTTATTTGACCTAACCAATCAGAGGAGAGATGCAAGAAATTATGAAATAGAGAAATATGTTCCTTACAATTCCCTTAGATGACTGTTACCCTTAATGAGAATGAATGGGACCCAGTTATGCATGAGCTTTAGTTAATATATAAATTTTATATCTTGATGTTTAGTCCTACCTCTCCAAATGTATAATGCCAGGTGATAATCTTCTCATTAATAGACAATTGTTTGTCCCATGAAGCTTGAGGATCCATTTTCCCGACTTTCACTTTTAAGAAAGATTGATTTGGAAAAGTTATCCAGTTGATAATATCAAATCCACCTACTAATTCACCATTCTCATTAAAAAACAAGGTGTCTCCAGCAGAGTTGTTAAATGAGATTTCCTTCAGAAAAGGGTGGATCTTTAGGTGACGAAAACCAAGGATAGGTTTTATAAAATTGTATTTACCTGCTTGTTTCTGAACTATATATACCACCCATTCTTAAAACATCTCAACAATTTGCAATATATGCACCCACTAAAAATCAAGGCACTAAAACAGTTAGATTTACAATTTAAAAGAACAATGGAGATAAATAGCAATAATAATTAAAATTAGCAATGTGAGCAATTGAAGACTGGTACGCAGGTTTAGATGACTACCCAACAGCTACAAAACCAGTTCTGTTTTCTCAGTCTGATATCTGCTAAGCAGCAAGCTGGTGGTAGAGTAGCATAATCCTCAATTAATGTCTTATTCCAAGTCCAGAATACACATGCCTGTCCTGTGTCTGATTGCCTAACTGCAGATTTTCCTCTCTTGCAGGAGAAAAACACTTCTTCAACTGCTTTTTGTTGCTGTGCAGGCTATGCTTCCTTGAAAGGTCCTAACCCTTGACCTTGATTAATTAATTATTAGCTGTCTGAAGTTGGCATGATCCTAATCAATTTCACCCCAAAGGTTTCTTTTTGTCTCCTAAGCAGCTGTGTCAGGTCATTCCATTCAAGATGCATTCCTCACTGTGTGTTTGCTTGTTGTTGTTCAGTCATCAAGGGTTGTGACCACAGCCCCATGGACAATAGTATACCAGATTTCCCTGTCCTCCACTGTCTCCTGGAGTTTGCCCAAATCCATGTTCATTGTGTCAATGACACTATCTAATCATCTCACACTCTGCTGTCCTCTTCTTCCTTTTCTTCCATTTCCCCCCAGAGTCTTTTCTAATAAGTCCTCTCTTCTCATTTGGTGACCAAAGTATTTCAGCTTCATCTTCAGTATCTGTCTTTCCAAGGAATTATTAGAGTTGATTTCCTTTAGGATTGACTGATTTGATCTCCTTGCAATCCAAGAGACCCTCAATAGCCCTGCCCTAGTTACTTTGGTAGGAATGGCACATATTCTATATCCTGCAGCCTTAGATTGCTATCTATTCATAAAAAAGTAGGCTTGCTTAATGTGAAGAACATTACCTGAAAATGTTGTAGTTTTGAAGACTCAACAATCCCCAATCTGTGTTTAATTTTGGATGAATCCATAGCATGGAAAGCATGAGCCACAGCATAGATTGCATTGTAGATGCTGTGGCTTTGACCCGTCATCTGCATTTCAAAAAGAGGTCCAGGAATGTTCTCCAGCTGCTCATTTCCAGTGCAGGATGTCAGCTGATTCTCCCCTGCACCTGCATCTTCAAATTCACAGTCAAATGCTTGTTCCCAGAAAAGCTTGACAAAGCCATCCGCTTCAGAACCTGGATTCAATTTATGAAGGAAATTTTGGAAATCTCTCATCTCCTTGGAATGAATTGCAAATGATAAGGCTCCATGGAAGATCTGTATACTTATCTGTCTGTGAAATGTTTCAGATGAGAAATCCCAAGAAGCAGTCACAACCCACACTTTGTCAATAGGCTGTAATTTGAAATTGTTAACCACAAGCTCCAACCAATGAATATCCAACATGGCATGTGTATCTGCCTTTGCAACAACTACACTGG
Organism: Crotalus tigris; assembly: GCF_016545835.1. Taxonomy (NCBI): domain Eukaryota; kingdom Metazoa; phylum Chordata; class Lepidosauria; order Squamata; family Viperidae; genus Crotalus; species Crotalus tigris. The sequence goes on from NW_024097643.1 coordinate 267,616, forward strand.
CATTTGACTGATGGAGCGATAGAACTATATTCTTTAATTGACTGATCAGTTTATCTATCTGAAAAAAATACTCATGACTAGGTGTTCTTTCTGTGAAGGCTACACAGATTTCTTTCTCAAAAAGCAGATATGATAAGATTTGCACAAACATTTCTCCTTTCTCATCTCCTAGGGCAATAATCCCAACCCATTTCCACTGAAAATATAACAGAAGCTGGACAAGTCCATTCAATTGAAAAGTTTCACTAGGAGTCATCTGGTATAAGAAAGCAAGTTGATATTTTTCTCTTACTGCTGGAGAAAAGAAGTTATAGGTGACCTAGAGGAGATTAGAGAGATGTTCATCCTTTGGTTAGTGACTTCCATGCATTTGTTTGACACCTAAAGATTATTTTCCTTACTTTCAAGAATTCTAGACATTTTTGAAGAAATTCAATGAAGGCAATGTAAGATGTTGGACTTGCACTGTAGAGATCTAAGTTCTAATTCTTCTTCAGCCCACCAACATTCATTGGTAGGTTTGGGCCAGTTTTTCTTTTTCAGTCAATCTACCTCATAGGGTTGTGAATTGGGATGGGAGGGTTAGGAATGTGAAATTCTATAAAAGGTGGAACAACAAACAAGTCAACAAACAATACACACAAAATATTATCCCATTTTACTCTTTTATTTCCATTTTAATTTTGGCCAAATACCCAATTAAAATGGGAAGTGCCTTTAATATCTGGTTCCAAAATGGAGTGAGGGGTGAGAATAATAGAAATTGCTTTATTTTGATGGACCTCAGATTTGTTTTTCTAAGTGATTTCATCAGAGATTCTTTAATCTTTCCTTTCCCTTTTCTTTTTAAAGTCATTTTAATCTCCAGAATTTTGAAATCCTCTAGTCACTTTTCAGGGGAATTCCACATTATGTTATTAGTGGAAGATCAATGCTGGATCATATTAAGTGCTTTGGATCTGGCAATCAGCCTCTTAATACCTTCTTAACTCAAATGTGTTTATTTGAGGCCATGCAGGTACTATCCAAGTCCAACATTTTTCCTTAATTTTCCTTAAGAAACAACCCACAGTTCAGCAAGGGTAGTCAGGCTGGATCTGAAGCATCTTTGTTTGCTTCAAATCTAAATACTGTACACCTTTATATAGAAACTATTTTTGTAAAAGCAAATAAAGAAGTCTATACTGTGATATTGTACATGAAATAGCAGGGAAAACCATTATATATAATACAATATATATCTTAAGATTAGGCATTTCCCCCCCCATCTTTACCAAACATGCTTGGAAAGACAGGAATAAAACAGAGCTGGAAGGGACTTTGGAGGTCTTCTAGTCTAACCCCCTTCACAAGCAGGAGATTCTCTACCATTTCATATCCAGTCTCTTTTTAAAAATCTGCATTGATGAAGCAGCCACAACTTCTGAAGGCGAACTCTTCCACTGGTTATTTGTTGTCATATTAACTATTAGTATCCTTACCTGAAGATTACACCATTCAAATGCTTCTGATTATCATTTCTTGCAAACTAACAAAAATAAGGAAGGGAAAGGGAAAGGAAAGGAAAGGAAAAGAAAAGAAAAGAAAAGAAAAGGAGCTTTATTTTTGCATTTTTCCAAGAGTTTGATAGGTAGATAGTGAGATAGAAAGATTGTGTTGGATAGATAACATTTCCCAAAGAAGCCTACAGTTCTTGCATACTTGATAATTTCCCACTTAACAAAGTCCAGCTTGACAAAGTCCAACTCTGTTTGGTTTTTGAGAGCAAACAAAATTCATTGAGAGCTTTCAAGGGTGAATGACTCACACACTTCAAACTGGATTGTTGCAACAATTAGGATTCTTTTGCAATTTCTTTGAAGCAAAGTGGGTTAACATCTTCACAGCATCAACATCAGTTGAAAAGGAGTTATTCTTCAGCTAAATACCAAAACATTTTCTATTTTTCAATCTCTCTTGAATCTCCCCCTCAAGTGAACAAATGAAATTGAATTGCCATAATAATATTATTTTCAACTTATTACACTCTGGTTTCTCTCAAGTGGACTTTTATTTTCACACTGGTTATTTTTATTTTACTGATAGAAACTTTCATTATCTCTACCCATCTTACCTGAGAAATTTTGTAAAGGGTTAAGATGGAGGCCATATGTAGAGTGATTTCAGAATCAAGACCCCCAATGGCTGCTATCAGATTCCTTTCAACATCACACTTGTAATTGGGGACGGTCTTGTTATGGCGAGATACAAGGTTCAGCGTATTTTGATAAGCCATGCGTGCACTGAAGTAACTTTCATAGATCTGGAACCCCAAGGTGATGTTGGGTAAAAGTTTTAGGTTTTCATTGATCTCATTCACAGCAAACACCATTGACAGAACATGCTGATAGTTCTTGGGCACTGTGCTAGAACAAGAAGAACATTGTATGTATGTACACACAATCTTGTACAGTTACTGGAATCACGCTCCTGTTTAATACCCATAATGGGACATAACAAACAACAAAATGGTTGCAGCTAAAGGTTGACTAGAGCCATGGTGGTGCAGTGGTTAAAATGCAGTACTGCCAACAATTTGATTACTTTGATCCTGACTGGATCGAGGTTGACTCAGTCTTCCATCCTTCCAAGGTCGGTAAAATGAGGACCCAGTTTGTTGGAGGCAATATGCTGACTCTGTAAGCTGCTTAGAGAGGGCTGTAAAGCACTGTGAAGCAGTATACACAGTAAGTCTAAGTGCTATTGCTATTGTCAGACTTTAAAATAATTTGGTACTTTTGAAACAAATCCTCAGAGATCTGAGGAATGAAGGAAGTAAGAGAGGGAGAGAGGGAGAGAGGGAAGGAAGGAAGGAAAGAAGAAAGGGTTAAGGATCAAACAAGTTCCTTTACTGCACTGTATTCTATTCTTCCTTAAATGTTGTTTAACTACATAAAGAAATGTTATCTGGTCAGCTAGGATACATTAGAAAATACTGTGTAGCAGCAAGATTTAATCTAGATGATGTATCTTTAGAATATAAAATGAACATACAGCACAGATTTTGTATGCTTAATTTATATAAAAGGCAAAGTGAGGAACTATGCAGAGAAATAATAATTATGAAAACAGAAGTGGTAAGATAAAGATTCATATTATCCTCTTAATTGTCTAACTTATTTTTGAAATTATAAGACTGGCAGGATTGGACATGATGACAATACAGATCAGACTTGGAAGCTGATTTTAATGAAATGGAAGCAGCAAGCAGTCCACCAACTGAAAAAGTGCAGCACATTTTTTTCGCTGAACAAATTTCTTATATTTGTAATGGAATAATGGACCTAATAATGGACTGCAAAGAGCCACAATATTAATTTTTCAAATATGACTTGTTGACAACTGTCAGACCATTATCTATGTCAATAATGGAAATTGCCTTACTGTGAAGAATTCTATGGTAGCCTAAGGAGTAAATAACCTTATTATAAAATAACCTTTTTCATGATTAGTAGCATTTCCTCAGGGGCATTGAACAATTAGACACTGCCAAAGTCCTAAATGAGAGCAAAACTTAGAACAAGCTTTTATGAAGCATTCGTACTAATTTTTAAACAAAACTTCTTCCTTCCTTCCTTCCTTCCTTCCTTCCTTCCTTCCTTCCTTCCTTCCTTCCTTCCTTCCTTCCTTCCTTCCTTCCTTCCTTCCTTCCTTCCTGCATTTCTGCTGGCCTGCCTGCCTGCCTGCCTAATATTTTAAAACTTCATTTAGGCCATTTGTTGATAGCTTTGTTTATATGAACAAGATGAGGTCTGTCTTTCTTTAAGAAGCGTAACTCCACATTCCTTTGTTTCTCATAACTACTTAGGTGATTATTTAAACATTTTGTCAGAGAGGGCAAAAAAAAAAGGTTTCCTTACGTATACATGTCTTCAACCATTGCCAGGGGATCCTCAGTGAAAAATAATGGATCGAATTTTGGCATGAAGAGTTGAGAAAAGATTGCACCAATGATGAAGTCTCCGGGCTGATAATACTCATGTTGAATAGGAAGGGAATAATTCACACAACATGAATTAGGAAGAGCTTTCCCCTCAATTTGTGGAAACACTAAAAGTAGCAGCAAAAGGAAGAGCTTTGACATCTGCAAGAATGAAGAAGTACCTTCTCTTATACACCAAATCCTTTACCTCAGTCTAGTGCCATCGTCATACTAAGTGTGACACTTAGTGATTTCCAGACTTCTGAAAAATGTTTTCCAAAAAGGATAAAAGAAACAGACTGAAATAGGGTTACTATTGCATGTGCCTATAGACTTATAAAGCTTAATCAGTCTTTCCAGAATAGAAGATAAATCACAGCACTTTGTGATAATGACAGGAATTACCATCTCAAGAGGATTGTAACCTCCATGACATCAGAAATTATGAAGAAAACATGTTTATCATATCTTGTTATGATATAACAGAATAATAGAACAGCAAAGATGGAAGAATTGGTCTTCTTGTACACCCATGTTCAAGTAGGAGACTCTATACCATTCTGGACAAATGGCTGTTCTGAAAAACCTCCAGTGATGGAGCACCCATAACTTCTGGAAGCAAGCTGTTCTGCTGATTAATTGTTCTGTCAGGAATTTTTTTCCTTAGTTCTAGGCTGGTTCTCTCCTTGATTAGTTTCTATCCATTACTTGTTGTCCTGCCTTCAGGTGCTTTGGACAATAGGTGACCCCCCTCTTCTTTGTGGCAGCTTCCTTGATATTGGAAGATTGCTCTCATATCCTTCTCTTCATTAGACTAGACAAACCCAGTTCCTCTAACTGTTCTTCATATGATTTAGCCTCCAGTCCCCAATTATCTTTGTTGCTCTTCTCTGCACTCTTTCTAAAATTTCAACATCTTTTTATATTGTGGCAAGCAAAACAGAATGTAACATTTCAAGAGTGGTTTTAGAAATGCAAATCTTAGATATGGAAATGGTACCTGGCTATAAGATGATGGGTGGGGAAATGACAAGGAGTAACTGTAGCATATAGCTAGGAAAAAAATAATTCTGTTCCAATATATTAAGAGGACACATGGTTTCACAGTAAATATATGTTTTATATGGCCAAGAAAACTCTCTGGAACCAACATGTAAAGAAACTGAAGTAAGAAGGTCTGTTAAAAAGAATTCTGCCTAAGGAATAGAGTACTGCTAAATCACATATTTAGCTAAAGAATCTGCTTCCATATGATCTTGTGATGTTATATACCTTAGAATGCATTGCAGAGTAGTGAAGATAAGTTTATGAGTGGCTAGTAGGCATAAGTTGGTATTATACCTCCAGGATTAGAAATAAGTTGGTTCTTAAGGGCATGATTATATCCACATTTAAGTTTCCTATAGGCATCCTGTAGGCATTTGATCAGTTGAGGAAATAATATGATGGAGTGCATAGTCCTTTGACTTTATCCATTAAATATGTTGTACTGCATTCTTATGACCCAAAAGAACCATAAAATTATCTTAAAAGTAATTAAAAATGCTTGGATAGGAGGGCAGACATGGGGTATAATTAAACCAGCCATTTTCACTTTCATAATTTTTTATGATGCCTCACTTTGTGAAGCAGGTGGGCCAAGAATTCAGACAGGTTGAAATGGGTCAGCTTGTTATGGCTTCACATGAAGGAGTCGACTCTGAGCCCAGTGTTTCTCAACCAAAATAATTTTATGATGTGTGGCCTTCAGTTTCCCAGCCAGCAGGCTCTAGCCAGCCAACCATTTTTATTCTTACCTAGAAACTTCCACAGACGCTGAAAAGGAGTGCCCATTATACATTATATTTTCACATATTGCAAGTTTAACTTTAAACAATGGTTAGCAATCTGCCTTTTATCGCACCAGTCAAAATAAATAGCAGTCATAATGGAACTCTTTTAATGAGAGGATATATAATATGAAATAAATATGAAATGGAGGATAAAAGTGAACATAGATATACAGTTTATACAGTGAAATAAATACAGTATCCTGTCTTTGTTCAGCTGGTTTAAGATCTGAAAAAGAAATATAATCAAATATGTTTACTTTCTAATGATGTTTTCAAGTAGGTCAGGTCACAAAACTGATGTTGCAGGGATTCCAGGAATATTATTTTATTGTTATAGGTTATATTAACAGACAGTGAGGTCAAGTTGGGGCTATTCTGAGTCTTTATCTTACACTTTCTTCTTCACAACTGAGCAACATTTTATCTTTCCAATTTTCTTCTCAAAGCCAATGCTAAGTTTTCAAAATCAATGGATATGAGTAATTGTTAATTTTTTGTTTTTAGGTGCTCCTTTGTATTGAGTTCTGGCCTCAGTACAATTATGTAACATTTAGGGAAAAATAAAGATCCCAATATTCCTATACTGGAAGCCAAGATGGAGAAGATCTCCACAGCTACCATGTATTTTCCTTTGGTGCTCAGATAAGTTGGGACAAAAGACACCCATACGCTACAGAATACCAGCATGCTAAAAGCAATAAATTTGGCTTCATTAAAAGTGTCTGGCAGCTTCCGAGCAAAGAAAGCCACAATGTAGCTGATAAGAGCCAGCAATCCCATATAGCCTAAAATATAATAGAACATGTTGCCTGATCCTTCATTGCATGTGACCACAATCTCTTCTGGAAGAGAATGCATGTCCAGATTTGGGAAGGGAGGGCCAGTATATAGCCACAGTATGCAAATACTTGCTTGAATGCAGGAACAACAGAGAATCAGAGAGTTGGAAAATCTTTTCCCCACCCATTTTCTCATTTTTGATCCTGGCTTAGTGGCCATAAAAGCTAGAACCACTGTGATGGTTTTGGCCAAAACTGAAGAAACAGCAACTGAGAAGATGATCCCAAAAGCAATTTGGCGAAGAAGACAGGTCAGCAATTGGGGTTGACCAATGAATAGCAAGGAAGAGAGGAAGCAGAGGAAGAGGGAAACAAGGAGAATATAAGTGAGATTCCGGTTGTTAGCTTTGACAATGGGAGTATTCCGATGTTTTATGAAAATTCCAAGTACTGCCACTGTGGTCACAGAAAATGATAAAGCCAGAATAGTCAAAGTGATGCCTAAAGTTTCATTATAAGACAAGAAATTTAAAACTTTGGGAATGCAGATATTTTTTCCCTTGTTTGGATATTGTTCTTCTGGACAGTCTAAGCAGTCATCCATATCTGTGAAAATATATATTTCAGAATTCATTATTTCAAATTGTGCATATTTTAGTTTACCAAATTTACTAATTGAAATCATTCTATGTAAAAAAAATATCAATGGACAGCTATGGGTCTTGGAACGGAAATGTGTGTGTCTTTATGGATATACCCATTTGCACATGTACAAGCATTACAATACAATATTTCCTACCTCTTTCATTTGAAAACTTTCTTGATGGACAAGTATTGCAATCATAACAACAAAATGGCTCCCCTTCCTTCCTTTTCTTTCTGGAACCTGGTGGGCAATGATCATTGCACAGAGCAAGAGGTATTGTCTATTCATTATTGAGAGAGAGAAATGTATTTTATTCCCTTGAATCCAACTTTTTTTTGGAAATCAGTACATGCAACATAAACCTCTAGAAATATTCATATGCATGTGTTAATTTTGTCTGCTTGTGTCTTTGTGTTTGTAGGAAATCTACAATAAAAACATCCTTTTTATGATCTGCAATCTCTTAATTGGATGTAAAGTCAGGGTTATTGGATGGATCTGAGTGTTTCCTGGCCAGATGCTCTTCCTGATGCCACATGTTGTTCATAGCAAATATTTTTTTCTTTGCCCCCTGAGGGGGAGATAGGATTGAACTCTCAATTTTTCAAGTGGGAGGCAACTGTCTTCAGCACAGGGCCACTAATCTGCTCTTTTAGGAAATCTAAAATAATCCCCCAAAACTAATTGTATAAAGGACAGGGAGAAAACAAATAACAACAACAACAACAACAACAACAGTAGTAGTAGTAGTAGTAGTAGTAGTAGTAGTAGTAGTTAGAAGGGACTTTGGAAGTCTTCTAGTCCAACCCCCTGCTCAGTCAGGAAACCCTATACTATTTCAGACAAATGGCCGTTCAGTCTTTTCTTAAAAATTTCCAGTGTTAGAGCATTCACAACTTCTGGAGGCAAGTTGTTCCACTGATTAATTGTTCTAACTATCACCATGTGGCCTGGGGCTAATGTGACTTGTAAGTTTAGGCAATAAGGAGGGCCTAAAACCTAGACCGGCAAGACTCAATAATAAAAATGCATCTCCTCGATCAGAGGTATTAAAGATACCCAGTAGAACCTTCTTGGGGCAACTAAGCATTTTCCCATTTGAAAGCTCTCCATTTCCTTGCAGAAAAAGAGAACAGAAGCCATCAATTTCTTTCAGTCCCCCTTCCCCTTGCAAACTAGCTTTACTTATCCACAAATTTCACAAACAGGATCAAAAACATCAAGTATGTCCTCATCCAGACACTTATTTTTAAAATATTGGGAATCGTTAATTGCTGAGAAGAAGGGTATCTATTTTGGTTTTCAAACTGGAAACAATTGGCATCCTACCTGGTTAAAATGGGTCGGCCATGTGATTTTTCTTTCATTGATGGAGAACTTTCTCCCTGAGGGTGCTTGAGGATCCATTTGTCCCACTTTTACTTTCACGAAGGATTTGTTAGGGAAAGTAACCCAGTTGATAATGTCAAATCCAGCTAGCAATTCACCCTTCTTGTCAAAAGACACCTTGTCTCCGGCACTGTTATTAAAGGAGACTTGACTTAGGAAATGGTAAAGCTGGAATAAATGAAGTTTTGACAAGTATTACCAAAGTGGTGGGAAAAGTGAAAAATGTTTTGCTTGGAATAAAGTTTTGCTATACTCTGAAGCTATTTAATTATTTTATCATTCCATTATTGGTGGTCTCATTATTTCCTTCCCCAATCAAATATTTTAGTTCAACTCAGTTTTTAAAAGGATACTAAGAACTAGCAGATAATGTATTTCAAATTTAAAAATAAATATATATTTTTTTGCATAGAAATATCTTGATACACCTACGTCACTGGTGTTATGATTACTGTAAATTTATATGCTGTCTGCTTCCCAGAGAGGCTGGGCAGGTATCCAAGTGATTATTGAGCAATTATGTATACTTTTCCTGCTATCACTTATTATGCAATTTTTTATTATTTACTTAAGTTAGAATATTCTGCAAAATGACGGATTTGATATCTAGGTATAAATTCTGGATTTTGTAGCATCATGCATCTGCAAGAATAAACTTCTCATTTCTTTCAAAACTTACAAAAATGATAGTCTTTTATTACACTATGGAGTCTACTTGCATATATTTTACCTACATTGTTTTCAGGTAGTCCTAGACTTACAGCCATGCATTTATTGATCATTCAAGGTTACAATCACACTGAAAAAATAACTTATGATTGGTCTTTGCATTTCTGACTATGGCAGCATCCTCAAAGCCATGTGATCCAAATTTGGGTGCTTGGCATCTGGTATATATTTAGACAGTTGCAGTGTCTTGGGATCATATGATCACTATTTGTGACCTTCCCATCCAGCTTTTGATAGTAAAGTCAATGAGAGAAGCTGGATTCACTTAACAATCATGTAATTCTCTCAACAACTACAATGACTCACTTAACAATCAGGACAAAAAGAGTTATAAAATTGGGCAGGACTCACTTAACAACTGACTTGCTTAGCAATGGAAATTTTGATCCCCATTGTGGTCATAAATCAAGTGAATAATCACTGTCTCACCTTCACTGTATCTCCTTTGGGAATGCACAGTAATGCATTATATACAGCATGAGAATCCTTCTTATATAAATCAAAGCATTAATATTAACAATAACATTGATGATCAAAAAAATCTGCCTTCGAGCTGAAATGTTACCTGAAAATATTGTGATTTAGAAGTCCTTGGATGATCTCTAACCAACAATGCTCCATATTTCTCTTTGGATGAATATAATGTATGCAAAGCGCGCACCACAGCATAAACAGCATTATAAACACTGTAGCTTTGACTAGTCATGCTCATTTCAAAAAAAGGGTGTGAGAGGTTTTCTAGTTTCTCATTGCCAGTGCAGCTTCCCTGGTTCTTCATGTCTATTGCAGAAGCTGGAAATGAGCATTTAAATGCTTGTTCCCAGAAGACTCTGATAAAATGATCGGTAAGAGAATGGGGATCCTGGAAGAGAAGGAAATTCTGAAATGCTGACATCTCAGAGGTGTGACTTGTGAAGGACAAGGCACCATGGAAGATCTGCATATTTAAATTATTTAAAAAGGGCTCCACTGAAAAATCCCAATGGGCTGTCATCACCCATACCTTCTCCACTGGGAGTATCATGTCTGATTCAGCGAGATTGAGCACTAGCTGCAAATCTAACATCATGTGAGCATCAGCACTTATAACGCAGACATTGACACTTGCTCTACTCAGCAACAGGGCTATTTCCCTAAACATGTCATTGAAACTAACAATACCAAAAATGTTGCTTTGGAGTGGCATTCGTTCAGTAAAGGCAATACAGATTCCATTATCAGAAAAGCTTTTTTCTAAGGTCTTCACAAAAGTTTCTCCTTTATCATCGTCCATGGCCATGATCCCAATCCACTTCCATTGAAAATGAAGCAACAGCTGGACAATCCCAGTATACTGATGTGCTTCATTAGGTACCATGCGGTATAAGAAAGACAGGTGGCTTATATCATTCACTGGTGGAGTATATAAACAATAGGTGACCTAAAGAACATAATTCCATTTATATTGGGGAAATACAAAAATATCTATAGGGTCAGGTACTTTTCTATAATGCTAGTTCTTTTTCTCATGTTGACAACCTCAAATTGCCTTCTCTTCTCCACTTTAACTTCATAAAAGTGTAGTGAAATAAAAAAAAAATGGCATGCAGTCACCCCTATGCTGAAGTTCAGTAAAAATATTCCATGTCCAACTCAAATCTTGCTTTCTCTTTATTTACAACCTAACCCTAACCCAAAATAAATGAATGAATGAATAAATAAATAAGAAAATAAATAAGAACCATTTGTTCTGCATAACAGATTCCATATTACCATGACTTCTTTTTACCTGCCTTTATACATATTATTTCTTTTGTCATCCATTTTCCCATCTCTAGTTAACAACACATGAAGTACAAACATTTTTCTACTTGCTCTCATTTTTCACTATTTATTTCTGATTTATAATTATTCCTTTTATTTCCCTGGTTACATTCTAAGATCAGTCAGTGCCAACTAAGTGCTGTCACCTAGCATAACAATTAGTATGAAACTTTCCTGTTGTCATGTTTGTCTGTTATGTGGGTTTATGTAAGTTTAAAAGAATTTTTAAAAGAATCAGTGATTATTTATGTACACTAGAAAGATTACTTTTGATCCCCTTCTGTGATGTTATGATATTGGGAATAAGGAATGTAGAGAACAAAAGGAACTGAAAGAAAGAACAGAAAAAAGAGAATAGTTAAGGTCAGCATAAAGGGAAAGACGATAACCACCATATTAAAGATAAATGCCAGTTGGCATTGTGAGAATGTAAAACGTAAATCCTGTTGAGAAGGACAAAGTTTTATCCTTCCAACAAAGAACCCCTTTTTCATATTATTCATTGATAACTTGTATAATTAAATTGTGTTTTAAATGGTTGATTAACACTTTTATAAACAAATTTACCACAGAGCAAATGAGAAAAAAAATCTGACAACTCTCTCCCTTCCTGCAATATCACATTACCAGAGAAGGAGAATGAAATAGCATCACTTTAGTACAAGAAAAAAAATGAAGATTAAACATATTTCCTGGTGCTGGCAATGAGTTCTTAAAACTCTTTGTATTCCCAAACAATACTTAGAAGAAGTCATATTATTTCTACTCAGATCAACCTGCTTTTGGTACATCACTATAGAGAAAATGTAATCAATACAATGTAGATAGTAAGTTTCTTAATAAATGCAACTACTTTTTTAATAAATGCAGATAGTAAGTTTCTTTTTTTAGCATATCAACTTCTGGGATTTGAAGTCTATTCATCTTAAAATTATCAATATTGAGACACACTGTAGAAGATAATAAGTTGCTAAACAAATAGATCTGTAATCCACCTTACCTGAGGAATCTTGTAGATCCCTAAGATAGTAGCTATGTGAAGGGAAGTTTCCGAGTCAGTACCCCCAATGACAGCGGCTGGTATCTTCTTGCTGCAGTTGTAGTTGAGAATAGTTGGCTTCTGATTAAAGAGCAGGTTCAGCGTGTTCTGATAAGTTATCTGGGCATCAAAGTGGCTATCATAGACATGAAATCCCAGAGTTCTATTGGGTAAGATCATGCTGTTTCCATTGATTTCATTCACTGCAAATGCCAAGGCTAGGGTGTGCTGATATTTTTTCAGCATTATACTAAAGTAAAAGACACATCTTGAGTAAGCCATGAAGGTCAATGTTGTGAACATTTGCACATTATTCCTGCAAGAGGCACCCTATATTTACTGATGGAGAACATTGGAGAATGAGAAACCTGAAACTTAGAATGTAGTTACCTTTAATTAGAAGAATAGGTTGTTTGCTTGTAATGGTTCTGCCCTTCTCCAATATTTCAACTTTTCTAAACTCTAAGGCAGAAGTCCATTTTCAGAGAAAGTATGCTCAGGAACAAATATTGCTTGCTTCTGGCATCTCACAAGGTCAGAGACCTATGGACCTTATTGAATTTTCCCCCAATGATTTTTGAGTAGGAAGTCTAGGGTATAAATCTAGGTCTAAGGGTCTTCAAACCTGGCCCTTTTATGACTTATGGATTTTAACTCCCACAATTCCTCAGCCAGGCACGCCGTTATAAATAATGGTACGTATATAATAGCAAGGACTTTAAGTAATAGAAGATTGAGGCAAGACTGATGCAGGTTTTCCCACTTCACACATTCAAATATAGCATATCTTATTGATTTGATCTTATCAGATGTAAAAAGATCAGGTCTGGCAAATATGATAGAATCATAGAGCTAGAAGAGAAGTTTACATCATAATATCCAACTGCTTGCTCAGTGCTGGAGCTTTAAATTTAAGCCAAATAGTTGGGTTAAACCCAAGATCTGTAAGATAGAGGTTGCTGGGATGAAAAATAACAAGGTTACCACATATGTGTGTTGGGTCTGACCACTATTTCAATCTGTTTTCTATTACCAGAAGAGCAGAATAAATGGATGTAGGAGTAAAAATAATCTAACTACTAGAATCTATGCAGAGTTGCTGAAAGCACATCAGTGGCACTGCCAGGAAATAGCCAAGTATTACAGAAATCAATGGTTTTTCTTACACAGGTTCAACATCACACTTGGGTGTAGGGTGTGAGCTGAAGTCTGTTCCTTCAGAAAAGGAGAAAAGCTGTGAAATTATCCCACCAATTATCACATCACCTGGCTGAAAATATTGGTATTGCACTTTCAGAGACTCAGGAATAGTACACACTGCAGGAGATAGCACACAATCTGTTGGTGGCAGCAGCAGCAAACACACAAGAAGTCTCAGGGACAAGAAGGACCCTCTTGTGCAACAGGCAAGATGATTGTCCCTTAATTTAAGATCTCCTACTCCTTTGATCATCATCATCATCCAGCTATTTAGTTTGCCATGGTCTTTCTGATTCTGGTTCCTACCAGTAAATGTATATGCACTGGTCCACTGAATCCATGGATAGATGGATAGATAGTTGGATACATACATAGATATACACATACATATATTAACTGCCCCCTCCCTTTGATCAGTTCAGGAGTTATACACCTGTATGCAATTAGAATGAAAAAAATATTCTTTCTGCTTTGAGATTAATGAGGAGTTCATAATTATCACCTTAGATAATCATAAGGTGCATAGTTACATTTTCCAACCCTGAAGTCAGCAAAATTCTCAGAAGTAACTCCTCCTCCTTTTCTTCTTCCTCCTCTATCACTGCTTTGTGCCTAATAATGATTGTTTTGTAGATGTTAGAATAAAGTATTGGAGCTCCTGAACAAAAGGAAAGTTACCGATTAATTAGGAATATAATCTAATAAATAGATATATATATTAAATTTATTAATTAGATTTATTAGAAATAAAATAGATATATATTAAATTTATTAATTATATGTATTGGGAATAATATTTTAAGAATACACATATCATAAATTATCCTTAGATCTAATTATTAGATTTGATTTACTGGGAATAGATTTATTAGGGATATAATCTAATAAATTATTGTTACATCTATTTCTTTCTTTTTTTGTGAAAAAGTTTTTTATTTTCAATTTTACATTACATTCATAAAAAATACTTCAGATAAAGAGTAAAATAAATTTATATACACAACTTTCGGTATTGCTCACCCATTTCCCCCCAAACCGCATCCACTCTCTAACCTCTTCTCTCACTTCCCTCTTTCCCTCTTCTTCCTCACTCTCCCCCTCTCCTCCTTCTCCTCAATCTTCCTACTTACTTCTCCCCTTCCTCTTATCTTCTCACTCCGGATGCAGTCCAGGGGAAATGCCCGAGCAATTCCTCTCTCCAAATTAAAACATCAATATTATATACAATAAAACTACATCTATTTCTTTGATTAGATTTCTTAGATTGGATTATTATTAGGAATATGTGTGTACTTGTGTGCCTTCAAGTCAATGTCAACTAGAAGAATAATTTTGCAGAAAATATGCTATGCTCTCAATACTTTTAGGGTGGAAGGAGGAAGAAAATAAAGTATATCTGATAAAAGACATGTTTCCAAATTCCTACAGAGATTTGGAACCATGAATACAATTTTCTTCTTCTACAATTTGTGTTTTATACTTTAAGTGTTTTCCTCATCTTTTCCTCTTCCTTACATTAAAAGTTTATATATGTGTACAAATATATTTGCTGCAAATGTGAGTAAATGATATGATTATGTAGCAACCGTTTATTTTATTAAATGACTAAACTAAAAACAATTGCTAGAAATGTTGGTCCAACAAAATAATACAATATTTGACTTAGAGAAAGTGTATGATAAAGTAAATCAGCCTGAACTACTGTATGGAAGTTTCTGCTTGAATATGACACTGAAACCTGGCTGCTGAATGCACCAAGATATATGATACAATAGAAGTAAAACATATCTGAGAAGTCATTGGATGTTTTGAGAACAGTTCAAAACTTAGTCAGTAACACACCTCTGTTTGTTTAATGTATTTATCAATAAATGTTAATGGTTTGCTGATGTAACTCATGCCATCTACATGGTATGGGATCCAAATATCTGTGGGACCAACTTTTCACAACTGTCTCTGCTTGTTCCATCAGATCCAGCAGCAGTAGCATGCTCTAGGTACTGTCTGTTAAGGAGTGCTATGTAATAGCACCCCAGGAGTATACCTTTTATGTAACTGAACCTCCCATTTCTCCAAGATAAAGTTGTCCCTTTCTGATTGTTAGGAAGTTCTCTTCGCATGCAGGGAGGTTGAGAGGTTAGACAACCCTAGAAGTTATTGTTGATTGTTATTTTTGGTTGCCATTTTTTCATTGTTCTTATTTATTAGTTGATGTTATTGTTGTTTGAATATTTTACCAATGTTTCTCCCCAAATTTGTTATTATACAACAATGCCCGAGATGAATTAAGTGATTCCATGATTGTCTTATCCTAATGCTTGGATGCTGTGAGGGTTTGTATGGGGAAAGAAAGGGTTCAACTGAACCCTGGCAACACTGAGTGGCTTTGGGCTTTGGGACCTGTCAGTTCTAAAACTATGATGCTGAATGAGGTTGCATTGCCCAAACAGATCCCAGATGTAATTTTGGACCCCCCCTGAATTTCTGGCTCCTGGTTGAAGAGAAGATAGCAGCCATTGGTAGTATGAGCCCCAGTGTTGCAGTGGTTAAAATACAGTATTGCAGGCTAACTTTACCCACAGTTTGGAGTTTGATTCCAACTTTTTGAGGTTCACTTAGTGTTCAATTCATCCAAGGTTGGTCAAATGAGGAGTAGATTGTTGGGGAAGACATGCTGATGTTGTGAATCTCTCAGAGAGTCCTATAAAGCACTATGGAATGTATGTAGCTTTAAGTGTTATTGCTATTACTATACAAGTGAACCTAAATATACAATTTATACAGTGAGATAAATATAGTATCTTGTCTTTGTTCAGCAGACAATATACATAGGTCTAAGATCTGAGAAAGAAATATTGTAATCAAATATATTTATTTCCTAATGGTGTATCAACATTTTCAAATAAGCCAGGTCACAAAACGGATGCTGTAGTAATTCCAGGAATATTACTTTATTGTTATAGGTTATATTAACAGACATTTGATAGCTAGTTCAAAAGATCCACTGTCTGCATTTTAAGAGCAGTGAGGTCACGTTGGGGCTATTTTGAGTATTTTTCTTATACTTTCTATTCTTCTCAACTGAGCAACATTTTATCTCTCCAACTTTCTTTTCAAGGCCAGTGCTAAATTCTTCAAGATCAATGAATATCAGTAACTGTTATTTTTTTGTTTTTAGATGGTCTTTTTTGTTTAGTTCTGGTCTCAGTACAATTATGTAACATTTAGGGAAAAATATAGATCCCAATATTCCTATACTGGAAGCCAAGATGGAGAAGATCTCCACAGCTACCATGTATTTTCCTTTGGTGCTCAGATAGGTTGGGACAAAAGACACCCATACGCTACAGAACACCAGCATGCTGAAAGCAATAAACTTGGCTTCATTAAAAGTGTCTGGCAGCTTCCGAGCAAAGAAAGCCACAATGTAGCTGATAAGAGCCAGCAATCCCATATAGCCTAAAATATAATAGAACATGTTGCCTGATCCTTCATTGCATGTGACCACAATCTCTTCTGGAAGAGAATGCATGTCCAGATTTGGAAAAGGGGGACCAGTACATAGCCACAGTATGCAAATACTTGCTTGAATGCAGGAACAACAGAGAATCAGAGAGTTGGAAAATCTTTTCCCCACCCATTTTCTCATTTTTGATCCTGGCTTAGTGGCCATAAAAGCTAGAACCACTGTGATGGTTTTGGCCAAAACTGAAGAAACAGCAACTGAGAAGATGATCCCAAAAGCAATTTGGCGAAGAAGACAGGTCAGCAATTGGGGTTGACCAATGAATAGCAAGGAAGAGAGGAAGCAGAGGAAGAGGGAAACAAGGAGAAGATAAGTGAGATTCCGGTTGTTAGCTTTGACAATGGGAGTATTCCGATGTTTTATGAAAATTCCAAGTACTACCACTGTGGTCACAGAAAATGATAAAGCCAGAAAAGTCAAAGTGATGCCCAAAGTTTCATTATAAGACAAGAAATTTAGATTCTTGGGAATGCATAGATTTTTTTTCCTTGTTTGGATATTGTTCTTCTGGACAGTCTAAGCAGTCATCCATATCTGTGAAAATATATATTTCAGAATTCAGTATTTCAAATTGTGCATATTTTAGTTTACCAAATTTATTAATTAAAATCATTCTATGTCCCCAAAAATATGAATGGAAAACTTCCGGTGGTGATGCTGCATTGATGGCGGCTTTTTTTCTGGCTGCCAGCCCTGAAAAGCGCTCGGAGACAGCGAAAATCAGATGTCCCACAGCTTTGGGGGGAGAGTTTTTCTCGGGTAGAGGTAGAGCTCCCCTGGGCCTCCTTAATTATTTGGTGGTCGGAGGATGAGAGTTCCCTCGGAGCCTGAGGCTTTCTCTGCACTCCTAGACGCCTTTGCTCTGAGCTTTAGGAGCAAAGTAAGACGCCGCATCCACATCTGCATTTTAAAGGGACTTGTGAGTAATGTAAAAGCAGACAGAGCTGACCAGGAGGAGTTAAAATTGTAAGTGCTGGAAACTTTAACTCAGGGAGAAACAATCTTTTCCATATTTTAATTTGACTTAAAAGGAAAAATGGTGCTGGAATGCTGTTTCTTTGTTTGAAAGGACAGTATCAAGGAAGAGATATATTTGGCAACAAAGTTTGTGTGCTTATAGCGTCTCTCTTTCCTTTAAAATAAAAAAGGAAAGAATTCTTACAGAAGGGGAAACTGAAACTTATAAGTAGTGGATTTATACAGGAAGGAAAATGGCTTCAAAGTGTTTGGGAATTTCTGCTGTTTCTAAAAGTACAATTCTTTTTCCTGTGGCACAGCCTGCAGTGCAACTTAAACCTAAATCCTCCCCACCTCCACCCCCACCACATGCTTTTACGCTTAAAGATATTCAAGATGTTTTAAAGCAAGCAACACAGGAAATAAAGGAGGAGATGGCTGATCTCCTTGACAGTAAAATGAAGGAGGAGATGGCTGACCTTCTTGAGAATAAAAATAGAGAAATGAGGAAAGACATATTGCTTGCACTTCAAGGGTTAGCTACACATATTGAATACTTGGATGACCGGGTGGATGAAGTTGTGGAAAATATTGAAAAACTTGAAAGCAGAGTTGTTAGAGTCGAAAATAAGATTGATATAATAGAGGATGAAGCTACCATCTCACAATATAGAGATATGGAATTTGTATTGCAAATAAGAGGATTAAAGGAGGATCCACGAGAAGATCTGAAAGAGAAGGTGGCAAAAGCTATAGTTCCTATTCTGGGATGTGAACCTGAGGAATTATTAAGAGAGATGGATAAAGTATTTAGGGTTAATTCATGGATGGTGAGGCAGAAAAACTTACCCAGAGATGTGGTTATTTATTTTTCCAGGAGATCACTTCAAAATGTAATTATTCAGGCTTTTTACAAACAGATTTCAAATTGCAGGTCAAAATATTATAATCTTTAAAAAAATACGTCCAAAAATTCTTAGAAAAAGAAAAGACTTCACCTTTCTGTCTGAGGAGCTTAAAAATTGACAGGTGCAGTTTAGATGGGAAATACCTATTGGAATATTGGTGAATTATGCAAGGATACAATATAGACTTAACACAATTTCAAAGGCAGAAGATTTTTATACTTACGTTTTGAAAGCAGGTTCAACACCATTTCCATGACCTAAGAGAATAGAAGAAAGGCTGGAAGATAAACAATCAGTTGAAGGTGTAGGAGATTTATTGCAGGCTGAGCCTATTGAACAGAGTTTGGAGGCAAAGGATGATTCAAAGGAACAGAGGATGACTCGTGCTGCGTATAGATGTAAAGAAAAGCGGCAGAAGTAGATGGCTAATTCTGGATTACTACAGAGCCTGTGGGAGGGGCACGATCAAAGAGATCAACAGTTGATCTTCAAGTAGTGTTTCAGAGGCTTAGTCCACTAAGGATGTTAATGGCCTGAATTTACTACAGAAAAGAAAGAAAGTATTTCACTACCTGAAACAACATAAAAATGACATTGTTTGCTTGCAGGGACTCACATTGTTGCGAAAGATCAAAAGTACTTGATTAGTTCTCAGTTGGGATTGTTGGAGATATGGTAGTTTGGATACTATTTATTTTCGTATCTGGTGGACTTGTAAAATATAAAAGCTTTTTGGATTAAGATTTGGTGGAACATTCAAAAGATTTTCAAGAGAAAGATAAAGTTTACTTCACAATTATTTTTATTGGGTGTTATTACAGATTGTGATACTAAAGAAACTAATTTGATGTTGAATTTGATAACAGCAGCAAGGTTATTGGTAGGGTAATATTGGAAGCAGGATTGCTTACTATAGAAGAATGGAAACTTAAAGTATCAAACTTAGCAGAAATGGCTGAGATTTCTGCATATTTGAAGGATCATTCACAAGAAAGGTACATTTCAGTTTGGAGAAGATGGATAGATTATATTCAGAATAAATATGGGACTAAAAAGTTCCACTTAGTTTATGAATAAATTTTAGAATATTATTATTAATAGCTTATTATAGTGGAATTTCTAGTTTTAATTATATGATATTATTATTCTTAGAATTAGTATTGTTTAATAATTTGCATATTGTATTGTTTAATAACTAGTTTAATAACTAGGATATTATGTTTGTTTATGTTTTTATTAGTATTATGTTTACTTTTAATTTGTTTATATTTATGCTAAAGGCGAGTTAAAGCACATTATGGACTTGGTTATTTATATAGTTGGTTAATGTTAGTTAGATTATGATTATTATAATTGTAACCCTGTACTCAGCTCTGGGAAGTGGGGGAGGGAGAGGGGGGGTTTAGGGTGGGTTGGTTTTGGGGTTTATATTGTAACCTTTATAAAACTCTTCAAAAAAAATATGAATGGACAGCTATGGGTCTTGGAACAGAAATGTGTGTGTCTTTATCGATATACCCATTTGCACATGTACAAGCATTACAATACAATATTTCCTACCTCTTTCATTTGAAAACTTTCTTGATGGACAAGTATTGCAATCATAACAACAAAATGGCTCCCCTTCCTTCCTTTTCTTTCTGGAACCTGGTGGGCAATGATCATTGCACAGAGCAAGAGGTATTGTCTATTCATTATTGAGAGAGAGAAATGTATTTTATTCCCTTGAATCCAACTTTTTTTGGGGAAATCAGTACATGCAACATAAACTTCTAGAAATATTCATATGCATGTGTTAATTTTGTCTGCTTGTGTCTTTGTGTTTGTAGGAAATCTACAATAAAAACATCCTTTTTATGATCTGCAATCTCTTAATTGGATGTAAAGTCAGGGTTATTGGATGGATCTGAGTGTTTACTGGCCAGATGCTCTTCCTGATGCCACACGTTGTTCACAGCAAATATTTTTTTCTTTGCCCCCTGAGGGGGAGATAGGATTGAACTCTCAACTTTTCAAGTGGGAGGCAACTGTCTTCAGCACAGGGCCACTATTCTGCTCTTATAGGAAATCTAAAATAATCCCCCAAAACTAATTGTATAAAGGACAGGGAGAAAACAAACAAACAACAACAACAGTAGTAGTTAGAAGGGACTTTGGAAGTCTTCTAGTCCAACCCCCTGCTCAGTCAGGAAACCCTATACCATTTCAGACAAATGGCCATTCAGTCTTTTCTTAAAAATTTCCAGTGTTAGAGCTTTCAGAACTTCTGGAGCAAGTTGTTCCACTGATTAATTGTTCTAACTATCACCATGTGGCCTGGGGCTAATGTGACTTGAAAGTTTAGGCAATAAGGAGGGCCTAAAACCTAGACCGGCAAGACTCAATAATAAAAATGCATCTCCTCGATCAGAGGTATTAAATATACCCAGTAGTCCCCCTTCCCCTTGCAAATTAGCTTTACTAATCCACAAATTTCACAAACAGGATCAAATACATCAAGTTTGTCCTCATCCAGACACTTATTTTTAAAATATTGGGAATCATTAATTGCTGAGAAGAAGGGTATCTATTTTGGTTTTCAAACTGGAAACAATTGGCGTCCTACCTGGTTATAATGGGTCGGCCATATGATTTTTCTTTCATTGATGGAGAACTTTCTCCCTGAGAGTGCTTGAGGATCCATTTGTCCCACTTTTACTTTCACGAAGGATTTGTTAGGGATAGTAACCCAGTTGACAATGTCAAATCCAGCTAGCAATTCACCCTTCTTGTCAAAAGACACCTTGTCTCCGGCACTATTATTAAAGGAGACTTGACTTAGGAAATGGTAAAGCTGGAATAAATGAAGTTTTGACAAGTATTACCAAAGTGGTGGGAAAAGTGAAAAATGTTTTGCTTGGAATAAAGTTTTGCTATACTCTGAAGCTATTTAATTATTTTATCAGTCCATTATTGGTGGTTTCATTATTTCCTTCCCCAATTAAATATTTTAGTTCAGCTGAGTTTTTAAAAGGATACTAAGAACTAGCAGATAATGTATTTCAAATTTAAAAATAAATAAATTTTCTTTTGGCATAGAAATATCTTGGTACACCTATGTCACTGGTATTTGAAAGTTATGATTTACTATCTGTCAGGGGAATACTACGACTATTACTACTACTACTACTACTACTACTACTACTACCACTACTACTACTATTTCTATTGAATTACTGTAAATTTATATGCTGTCTGCTTCCCAGTGACGCTGGGCAGGTATCCAAGTGATTATTGAGCAATTATGTATACTTTTCCTGATATCATTTATTGTGCAATTTTTTATTATTTATTTAGAATATTCTGCAAAATGACGGATTTGATATCCTAGGTACAAATTCTGGATTTTGTAGCATCATGCATTTGCAAAAATAAACCTCTCATTTCTTTCAAAACTTACAAAAATGATAGTCTCAAAAAACCTTCAGTCCTTTTATTACACTATGGAGTCTACTTGCATATATTTTACCTACATTGTTTTCAGGTAGTCCTAGACTTACAGCCATGCATTTATTGATCATTCAAGGTTACAATCGCACTGAAAAAATAACTTATGATTGGTCCTTGCATTTATGACTATGGCAGCATCCTCAAAGCCATGTGATCCAAATCTGGATGCTTGGCATCTGGTATATATTTAGACAGTTGCAGTGTCTTGGGGTCATATGATCACTATTTGTGACCTTCCCATCCAGCTTTTGATAGTAAAGTCAATGAGAGAAGCTGGATTCACTTAACAATCATGTAATTCTCTCAACAACTACAATGACTCACTTAACAATCAGGACAAAAAGAGTTATAAAATTGGGCAGGACTCACTTAACAACTGACTTGCTTAGCAATGGAAATTTTGATCCCCATTGTGGTCATAAATCAAGTGAATAATCACTGTCTCACCTTCACTGTATCTCCTTTGGGAATGCACAGTAATGCATTATATACAGCATGAGAATCCTTCTTATATAAATCAAAGCATTAATATTAACAATAACATTGATGATCAAAAAAATCTGCCTTCGAGCTGAAATGTTACCTGAAAATATTGTGATTTAGAAGTCCTTGGATGATCTCTAACCAACAATGCTCCATATTTCTCTTTGGATGAATATAATGTATGCAAAGCGTGCACCACAGCATAAACAGCATTATAAACACTGTAGCTTTGACTAGTCATGCTCATTTCAAAAAAAGGGTGTGAGAGGTTTTCTAGTCTCTCACTGCCAGTGCAGCTTCCCTGGTTCTTCATGTCTGTTGCAGAAGCTGGAAATGAGCATTTAAATGCTTGTTCCCAGAAGACTCTGATAAAATGATCGGTAAGAGAATGGGGATCCTGGAAGAGAAGGAAATTCTGAAATGCTGACATCTCAGAGGTGTGACTTGCGAAGGACAAGGCACCATGGAAGATCTGCATATTTAAGTTATTTAAAAAGGGCTCCATTGAAAAATCCCAATGGGCTGTCATCACCCATACCTTCTGAACAGGCAGCATCATGTCTGATTTGGCAAGATTGAGCACTAGCTGCAAATCTAACATCATGTGAGCATCAGCACTTATAACACAAACATTGACATTTGATTTACTCAGCAACAGGGCCATCTCTCTTAAGATGTTATTGAAATTATCAACAACATCTAAAATGTTGCTTTGGAGTGGCATTCGTTCAGCGAAGGCAATACAGATATCATTATCAGAAAAACTTTTTCCCAAGGTCTGCACAAAAGTTTCTCCTTTATCATCGTCCATGGCCATGATCCCAATCCACTTCCATTGAAAATGAAGCAACAGCTTGACAATCCCAGTATACTGATGTGCTTCATTTGGTACCATGCGGTATAAGAAAGATGGGTGAATTATATCATTCACTGGTGGAGCATATAAACAATAGGTGACCTAAAGAACATAATTCCATTTATATTGGGGAAATACAAAAATATCTACAGGGTCAAGTACTTTTCTGTAATGCTAGTTCTTTTTCTCATGTTGACAACCTCAAATTGCCTTCTCTTCTCCACTTTAACTTCATAAAAGTGTAGTGAAATAAAAAAAAAATGGCATGCAGTCACCCCTATGCTGAAGCTCAGTCAAAATATTCCATGTCCAACTCAAATCTTGCTTTTTCTTTATTTACAACCTAACCCTAACCCTAATCCAAAATAAATGAATGAATGAATAAATAAATAAGAAAATAAATAAGAACCATTTGTTCTGCATAACAGATTCCATATTACCATGACTTCTTTTTACCTGCCTTTATACATATTATTTCTTTTGTCATCCATTTTCCCATCTCTAGCTAACAACACATGAAGTACAAACATTTTTCTACTTGCTCTCATTTTTCACTATTTATTTCTGATTTATAATTATTCCTTTTATTTCCCTGGTTACATTCTAAGATCAGTCAGTGCCAACTAAGTGCTGTCACCTAGCATAACAATTAATATGAAACTTTCCTGTTGTCATGTTTGTCTGTTATGTAAGTTTATGTACATTTAAAAGAATTTTTAAAAGAATCAGTGATTATTTATGTACACTAGAAAGATTATTTTTGATCCCCTTCTGTGATGTTATGATATTGGGAATAAAGAATGTAGAGAGCAAAAGGAACTGAAAGAAAGAACAGGAAAAAGAGAATAGTTAAGGCCAGCATAAATAGACACAAGGGAAAGATGATAACCACCATATTAAAGATAAATGCCAGTTGGCATTGTGAGAATGTAAAACATAAATCCTGTTGAGAAGGACAAAGTTTTATCCTTCCAACAAAGAACCCCTTTTTCATATTATTCATTGATAACTTGTATAATTAAATTGTGTTTTAAATGGTTGATTAACACTTTTATAAACAAACTTACCACAGAGCAAATGAGAAAAAAAATCTGACAACTCTCTCCCTTCCTGCAATATCACATTACCAGAGAAGGAGAATGAAATAGCATCACTTTAGTACAAGAAAAAAAATGAAGATTAAACATATTTCCTGGTGCTGGCAATGAGTTCTTAAAACTCTTTGTATTCCCAAACAATACTTAGAAGAAGTCATATTATTTCTACTCAGATCAACCTGCTTTTGGTACATCACTATAGAGAAAATGTAATCAATACAATGTAGATAGTAAGTTTCTTAATAAATGCAACTACTTTTTTAATAAATGCAGATAGTAAGTTTCTTTTTTTAGTATATCAACTTCTTGGATTTGAAGTCTATTCATCTTAAAATTATCAATATTGAGACACACTGTAGAAGATAAAAGTTGCTAAACAAATAGATCTGTAATCCACCTTACCTGAGGAATCTTGTAGATCCCTAAGATAGTAGCTATGTGAAGGGAAGTTTCCGAGTCAGTACCCCCAATGACAGCGGCTGGTATCTTCTTGCTGCAGTTGTAGTTGAGAATAGTTGGCTTCTGATTAAAGAGCAGGTTCAGCGTGTTCTGATAAGTTATCTGGGCATCAAAGTGGCTATCATAGACATGAAATCCCAGAGTTCTATTGGGTAAGATCATGCTGTTTCCATTGATTTCATTCACTGCAAATGCCAAGGCTAGGGTGTGCTGATATTTTTTCAGCATTATACTAAAGTAAAAGACACATCTTGAGTAAACCATGAAGGTCAGTGTTGTGAACATTTGCACATTATTCCTGCAAGAGGCACCCTATATTTACTGATGGAGAACATTGGAGAATGAGAAACCTGAAACTTAGAATGTAGTTACCTTTAATTAGAAGAATAGGTTGTTTGCTTGTAATGGTTCTGCCCTTCTCCAATATTTCAACTTTTCTAAACTCTAAGGCAGAAGTCCATTTTCAGAGAAAGTATGCTCAGGAACAAATATTGCTTGCTTCTGGCATCTCACAAGGTCAGAGACCTATGGACCTTATTGAATTTTCCCCCAATGATTTTTGAGTAGGAAGTCTAGGGTATAAATCTAGGTCTAAGGGTCTTCAAACCTGGCCCTTTTATGACTTATGGATTTTAACTCCCACAATTCCTCAGCCAGGCACGCCGTTATAAATAATGGTACGTATATAATAGCAAGGACTTTAAGTAATAGAAGATTGAGGCAAGACTGATGCAGGTTTTCCCACTTCACACATTCAAATATAGCATATCTTATTGATTTGATCTTATCAGATGTAAAAAGATCAGGTCTGGCAAATATGATAGAATCATAGAGCTAGAAGAGAAGTTTACATCATAATATCCAACTGCTT
Source organism: Crotalus tigris (assembly GCF_016545835.1). Taxonomy (NCBI): domain Eukaryota; kingdom Metazoa; phylum Chordata; class Lepidosauria; order Squamata; family Viperidae; genus Crotalus; species Crotalus tigris. Next base: position 293,640 of record NW_024097643.1, read on the forward strand.
GCTCAGTGCTGGAGCTTTAAATTTAAGCCAAATAGTTGGGTTAAACCCAAGATCTGTAAGATAGAGGTTGCTGGGATGAAAAATAACAAGGTTACCACATATGTGTGTTGGGTCTGACCACTATTTCAATCTGTTTTCTATTACCAGAAGACCAGAATAAATGGATGTAGGAGTAAAAATAATCTGACTACTAGAATCTATGCAGAGTTGCTGAAAGCACATCAGTGGCACTGCCAGGAAATAGCCAAGTATTACAGAAATCAATGGTTTTTCTTACACAGGTTCAACATCACACTTGGGTGTAGGGTGTGAGCTGAAGTCTGTTCCTTCAGAAAAGGAGAAAAGCTGTGAAATTATCCCACCAATTATCACATCACCTGGCTGAAAATATTGGTATTGCACTTTCAGAGACTCAGGAATAGTACACACTGCAGGAGATAGCACACAATCTGTTGGTGGCAGCAGCAGCAAACACACAAGAAGTCTCAGGGACAAGAAGGACCCTCTTGTGCAACAGGCAAGATGATTGTCCCTTAATTTAAGATCTCCTACTCCTTTGATCATCATCATCATCCAGCTAGTTAGTTTGCCATGGTCTTTCTGATTCTGGTTCCTACCAGTAAATGTATATGCACTGGTCCACTGAATCCATGGATAGATGGATAGATAGTTGGATACATACATAGATATACACATACATATATTAACTGCCCCCTCCCTTTGATCAGTTCAGGAGTTATACACCTGTATGCAATTAGAATGAAAAAAATATTCTTTCTGCTTTGAGATTAATGAGGAGTTCATAATTATCACCTTAGATAATCATAAGGTGCATAGTTACATTTTCCAACCCTGAAGTCAGCAAAATTCTCAGAAGTAACTCCTCCTCCTTTTCTTCTTCCTCCTCTATCACTGCTTTGTGCCTAATAATGATTGTTTTGTAGATGTTAGAATAAAGTATTGGAGCTCCTGAACAAAAGGAAAGTTACCGATTAATTAGGAATATAATCTAATAAATAGATATATATATTAAATTTATTAATTAGATTTATTAGAAATAAAATAGATATTGTTATGTCCCGAGCCTTTGCAAACGGCTCGGGCGTTTGCAGGCAGTCCCGGGCAGGTGCAAAGCTGCCCGGGACCAGACAGGCTGTCGCCAGCGCCGTGCGCATGCGCGGGTGCTGGCGCGGGAAAAGTAACCCATTGACCCGGGAGTTGCCTATATAAGAGGCTGCGAGGCGTTTGGGCGAGGCTGAAGCCATCTTCCTGTAAGCTGAACTCTGAATAAAAGAAACTGAGAACTCCAGCTGCTTCTCGTGTCTGTTTTCCCGCCAAGGACGCAACACTGGCGACGAGGATGGGATGCCTTGCACTACCTGGAAAGGAAGAAGTGTAAGCTTACCCGAGGAGTCC